>NC_134575.1:37565259-37725259 GCF_050947875.1 Dermacentor variabilis | reverse complement strand
CTAAGAGAAGTTTACACCCTTTGAGTCGTATCTTGCCACACAACAATAAACGTCATCTGTCTTGCCCGCATTTCCTTTCTTTAGCGCGGTGGGCCCGGTACTTTCCAGTAACGAACGGCATGCGCGTTATCAGGATGACATAGCATTCCCGACAGGAAAGTAGCCGGCGCGGCGTTTTCGAGAAACGCGAGCAAGGCAGATGACGATTATTGTTGTGTGGCAGAGATACACCCCAAAGTGTGTAAACTTTTTTTAGAGTGTACGGCGCTGCCTGACGGATTTTCAGATCCCTTTTCACGGCTGTAAAGCCCAACAAGCGTCCGCCAGATGCCTATAGCATTGTAAAATAATTTACACCCTTAAATGTGAAAAAGGGTGTAAATATACGTCCGTAACTCACACCCTTGCACCGTTCCTGGGCGCAGTCAAAGAATCTACATCCTTAAATGTGAATAACAGCGTAAGTGTGCCCGTAACTCACACCCTTACACCGTTCATGGGTGTAGGGGTTTGAGCTACAGGCCGATTTTACACCCTTTTGCGCTTTTAGCGGTGGAAATTACTTCACAGTGTGGCCGCGTTTCTTTTTAGCTTCTCTGTACGTGCCCCATCTTACCGAATACGAAAGTTCCGAGGACGTAGACGCATAGAGTTTCTTACAGTAGACAGTAGTATTAGGTTGTCCGTAAACGGTATCGTGTTACGGGAGCTTCGGATGGAAGTAGCAAAGCTGGTAGCGACGTCTTGTGGCACTTTGTCCAACTACAATGCGCTCGAAAGAATTTTCGTGTCTGAGTGTTGTCGGTCGAAGCGAAACAGCAAAAGGACTGCATGTTGAATTTAACGTAATATTTAATTTCGTGTGTTGGGCTTGACGTGCGACGTGAATTTAAGCTGTTCAAGTTAGCTTGAACGCAGCTTCCGCTACCTACAGAGGGCTGAAAAGCAGTGACATATTGCTTTGAACAAAATCAAACGCGAAATATACAGATTGTTACGATAATACTAGAATAGCATTGTTTGAAGACACGTATTTAGCAAGGTACAATGGTTTTCGAATAAACTTGGCGATCTAAAATTAATGTAGAAGCACCGAACTCAAGTAAAAAAAAAAAAAGATTCAAGCGTCCATATGCGAGACACGAAATTGGACCACAGTGATACAATTCGCCGAATCACACCTCTGTCGGACAAAGAAACATCAAGGGAGAGAGAGAGAGAGTAAATGATGCATAGAAAGGCAATCGGAACTACCTCCGCTAGTTCCGATTGGCTACCTCAAAACATCCAAATTACAAACACCCAAAACATCTAAAACATCCAAACACCGAAAACAGCCGTACTTATTTAAGCAGAATGCGATAGGTCACTTCAGTACTAGTTTTGCGTGCGCTTTCTGGTTTAAACTCGTCGCGAGATGTCGCTACCAGCGTGCATGCTGGCTCCGGTAACCTGGGGTTTCCACGGGCGGTAATACCTTAACTTGTCTCTAAACGGATTGCAGTTTCCGGATTTACATATATATATATATATATATATATATATATATTGACACGGCTTTGTGTTCTCGTTCAAGGAAAATAAGACTGCAAATAACTTAGCGGATCGCTCTATACGTGGGAGTCGGTGAGAAGGGAAGCTTTGCTCCACTGATCTGCACTTTTAAGGGGCTGGATAGCTCATCGAACGCGCTCGACTGAAGCCAGCTTCAGTCGTACCTCGTTTCTGGCGCTTCGCGACTTTACAGCGGCCCTTCGCGGGAACGGGAGTTTTTGCTTTATCTTGAGACTGTGAGAGGTTGCCAGATATTAACGGGCACGGGACGGTCCCGGTCTCGGGATCGTAATGCGACCTCCTTTTGCAATTATTAAACGTAACGGGATGCAGAAGTGCGAGCCGTGCGCAATACTAAGACGGAAAGAAAAAAAAGGCACAGTGGTTACGATTTCGGAGGACATTCAAGAGGTACAGTAATGTGGGAGATGGCGAAAATGCGAAGAAATATGTAAACAGGAGAGATGTTACGAGGGAGATGGATAATTGATATTATCAACAACGGCGTAACAAGAGGTGTCTCAGACGTCTTTTGTTAGAGCGCTGTCGAACGAGGAAAAGTAACTGAGAGTATAGTTGAGAGTACGGCATACTTATCAGTATCTACTCGTGTAGACGGTGGTTTCCCTTCCACGCTCGGCATTAATAACAAAGGCGACGAGTGCTTCCCGAAGGGAATCAAGATCACTTAAATCGACGACGCTTTGGGGGAGGTTCTATTACTTAGTTATGAATGGCGCCGCTTATAGATGTTACAAAATGTTAAAAAAGATGTTTCTTGTCCTTGCTAATATCAGATATATGCCTTATGTGATTGCTCGAGACGGAAGGGAACGTTAACGGAGCGGGCAAAGAGAAAAATATGTGAAAAGACGGCGAGAGACGGACTTCTTTCGCGCACAGGTGACGCGTCGAGAATTCTAAATATTCACGAGGGACTCGTCTGGCCGCCGTGTAATCTGTTGCCTTCAGAAACGCGAGATCGCAACCGCCGTGATTAAAGAGAAGCGGCCTGGGTGCGCGCAGTGCGGTGAAACAGTCGGCAGCTGCGCGGTTTCAGAAAGAAAGAAAGCGAAAAACGAAAAAAAAAAAGAGGAGCTATCGGAAACGGCGAAAGTGAGTCGTGTGCAAAAGGAAACGCGACAACTGAAAGCCGAGAAACGTGTCGCCCGCATGCGTTCTCGTTTCGAAATCCCGATTGCGTACCGGGAAAAAAAAAAGAAAAAAAAATATGCTCGCCCTGTTTCACTGTTTGCAAAAGAAGGTCTCGGTTGGCCCTTTCTAAAAATACGTATAAATCGTATGTGGCTTTATTCCGAGCCAACATAACCGGATTGAGGTATACATATGCCTGCGGCGTCATTTAATTTAACCTGCCCCGCTTGCTCTGTGCATTTCTTTTTTCTTTTTGCATGTGTGAGAGGGCGTACACTTGGCAGAGGCTATCCCCATCTAAGGATTATTATTCTGCGCGTGGAGTTCAACTTTCTTAACGTACACTCATTCCTGTCTGACTTTCCGCAGAGTTCCGGTGAAATTTGGGCAGGGTTGCTGAATATTTCTTTTCCGCTTTGGTCTGTGCTTCATTGCCCTTATGCATTGTGGGGTGTAAAACGTGTTATGAATATTTTTTTTGTTATGAGAGAACTCGGCATACTGATTCCAACTAACTTAATCTAACCAATTTCACTTTTCTTCAGCGCAAGTAGGTCCTCCAGCAAAAAGTAAAAAAAAAATAATTTTTGTTCAGGGGATCTTGAGTAATGGTTTCTTCCGGGATCTCTCGAGGACGCGCGATTCACAAAAACAACTTGGATAATTCTAGTGAACGAAAAAACCAGTCAAAAACACAAAGGACAAGAGGAGAGGTTCACACCACAACGACTGGATTCTCCTCTCCTCTTGTCCTTTGTGTTTTTGACTGGTTTTTTTCGTTCAAGTATGTACCAACTGGCCCAGATTTCAACGCTTCTGATTCTAGTGGATTGAGGATATTGTTTCGGATGAATCAATCCGATAATAAGTGGTATTCACTTCTCCTTGGCGCTTTGCTGCACGGAAGACACAGGGATATATAGTATGACAGAACGTAGACCGAGCGCTTCGTCTGTGTCTGTCGCGATGTCCCCGTGCTCTTTTCCGAGCGTGAAAAAAGCGCGCGAATAACGCGCGCGCAAAAAAAAAAAAAGAAAGAAATCAACCCGCCGTTTTTGCTCAGTGGCGATGGTGTTGAGCTGCTGAGCACGAGGTGAGTGAGTGAGTGAATAAACTTTATTGTAGGTCCGGCGAGGACGCGAACTCGTCGCGCACCCGGCTAGTCCCACGTCGGGACCGGCAGGTCCAGCCCACCGGCCCGGTCGCGGGCACGCTGGACGGCCAGGATTTGCAGGTCGCGGCATCGAATCCCGGCCACGGCGGCCGCATTTCGACGGGGGCGAAATGCGAAAACACCCGTGTACTTAGATTTAGGTGCACGTTAAAGGACCCCAGGTGGTCGAAATTTCCGGAGACCTCCACTACGGCGGGCCTCATAATCAGAAGTAGGCTTTGGCACGCAAACCCCCGTAATTATTATATATATATATATATATATATATATATATATATATATATATATATATATATATATAACACGGAAAATTGCCGCGCGACTGGCCGCTCGAGGCACTTTGGCATTTATTCGCGGGCTTCTTTACCGCTCGGAAAAAAAAAAGAAGA
The DNA here is from genome assembly GCF_050947875.1 of Dermacentor variabilis. Lineage (NCBI taxonomy): Eukaryota > Metazoa > Arthropoda > Arachnida > Ixodida > Ixodidae > Dermacentor > Dermacentor variabilis. The sequence continues at coordinate 37,720,987 of NC_134575.1, read as the reverse complement.
AAAAGACGATCTTTTATGTAGAATCTGTTCAGTAAACGAAAACCTTCATCTGGAGTTTTTCGGTTTGCCCTGCAATTTTCTCGGTGAGACTTTTCGTCTCATTATAATATTTGAGAAGTATTTCATTAAATAAGCCCAACTTTAAAATTGGGCGGAACGAAAAAAAAAATATCTGAGTGTATATATATATATATATATATATATATATATATATATATATATATATATATATATATATATATATATATATATATATATATATCTGGCTAATAGATTATCAGACGAACGCCACACCCCGGCAAGGAGGCAGAAAACAAAGAAAGGTGTAACATAAGCCAAAGCATAGACTTGTAATAGAGAAATAAATGGAGGCAAAAGGCAGTGAGCTTGGTTGCGTGTACATATGTACGTTCACTCAAACGATATGTGGGCGCAATTCTCACGCACTGCAGTCGTCCAGGCGTAAATACTATAGGACCTGTTATTTATCCCCGAGAGGCGTTGGGGCAGGTCGTGTAGGAATCCTAATGTTCCGCGGCGACAACGCACTAGCGCGAAGCGTTGCACAGTATAGCCCTTAAGGGGGGTCTGGCAACACGCGTCTAAAGAAAAAAAAAAAAAAGAGAGAGAGAGAGCCGCCTCTGCTACGCCACGATAGATGCTCTCGCACGAGAACATTTCCTCGGAGCCTTATGCCTTCCATCGGGGGATTCGGTCTCGTAGGCGCGTCGAAAGCGCCCGCTGCTTCGCTCTGCGAAACAAGAAAGCAAACAAACAAGCAGCGCGGAGAAAAAGAAAGAAGCGAGGAAAGTCCGCGAAGCATTCCGGAATCCGCGTATCTCGCTTTTTCAGCGTGCTTTCATACACAGCCCTGGCTTTGGATCTGCTGACTGGGAATATGAATGTGGTGGAGTCGCGAAGAGGTGTTCACTTGAGAAGAGCTAGAAGAAGAAAAAAGAAACGCAGTGTTAGATCCTCTTTGGAATGCGAATCCTTTCCGTGTGTACATGGAAAGTCCTAAAAGCCTCTTCAGCACGACAGCTCTCGTTTGCAGCAGAGAAGTTCGCTGCCTTTTTCTCCTGTTGAAAACTGGGCAAAAAAAAAAAACAAAGGAAATCTCTTTCCTCTTACTGAGTGCTGTTTCTTTAAATAAGGACTTGGCGTGAGACGTTGTCGTAAATAGGTTCCAAATGAAAGTAACGGCTATATCTTCGTAATTTATTCTTTCTTTTTGTCCTTATTTCTTTCAGCTGCTTTGCGGATAGTTGTTTTAACAGGCCACAGAGCACAAGCCGGCATTTCGTGTAGACATAACGCAATGTCCTGGTCACTGATCTAAGGTTCAGCTGTTTCCTTAAGAAAAAAAAAACAAGCAAATGATCAATCAGAAGTAGAAAAAAGAATACACCGTGTGTCATGCCTTCTGTAATGCGGTTCCCCGCAGGACTGCATAAGCAGTGCGACGTTTCGGCTTGGTCGATCGTTGCCTTGCAGAAGTGTTTCTTGAAAACTTGGTCGCGAGTTTTGTTGATTTCCGGTTGGTTTGGTTAGCTTAACGATTAGTCGCGATTATCTAGTTTAATTAACAGGTTCCACGCAGGCACGACACCTGGACAAGCTATTGAATCCTACATTATAAAGCACAAGGGAGAGCGCCGAAATCATGTACGACATTCAGTTATGTGTCAGCAGAAAGTATGTGGAAGGTAACGGAAAGTAAGCTGAAAAAAAAATGAGGAAGACACTATGTCTATATAGAAATTCCGGTAGCGGTTCCTCGCGCGTAATACAGTATATAGACTTCTGCATCGGGCTCAGTTCAATTTCGGTTTGGAATGCCAGGAGCTCCTCGTACGCTATGCTTTCGAAACGAGAGAGACGAAATTCCGCTACGGGTCGTCGTCTTTATCGACGCCCTCGTCAAATAATCAGCAGCGCTCTCCCCCAGTTCCACTAATGCCATCTAGCCGCCCCTCCCCCCCTCTCGCCTCCGGAATTCTTTCCGGCATGCCTTTCCTCATGTGTCACCGTACGAGTGCGGCGATGTATTTATTAAAAGCCGGGAGCGTCAGTCGCATCACTTGTGTGTGTGTGTGTGCGTGTGTGTGTGTGTGTGTGTGTGTGTGTGTGTGTGTGTGTGTGTGTGTGTGTGTGTGTGTGTGTGTGTGTGTGTGTGTGTGTGTGTGTGTGTGTGTGTGTGTGTGTGTGTGTGTGTGTGTGTGTGTGTGTGTTTTGGAAGCACGGGCTTTACTGGGATGGGTTGGGAATTCCGGCAACGTCACTAATGAGCATACGTCCCCGTCGAAGAGAAGATGCTACTTGCTGCGTCGACGCTTTGATTGGAAGTGTCACCGCATCTATGCTTACAGCTGCAGGAAAAGATGCCGGATATGGCGAAAAAGAAAAGAAAATACGCCCGCGGATAGAAGGACGTCGAGTGCTTTCATCACGCGGCAGATACTGGAGATATTTCTGGCTAAGCGCTTACACCAGTGTACGCTAGTAACGCGCTCACAACCGCTTAGCGGGAGTTACTTGTGCGCGTGCGCAAGACAATCGCGCTGGCTGCGGGAACACGTGACGTCACGTCCGCCATTTTTGTTCTGTTCGCGCAGCTTCGAGTGTGCTGTTGGAAGTGAAGAGATCGAGATCGAGATAGAGAGAAAAAAAAAAGCGCAGCTTGCGAGCACGCTGGCTGGACAACAATGTGGCGGCGTGGATGACGTCAACAGTTGAGGTATTCGCTGACGTCATCGAGGTCACCATTTTGTGCAGCCAGCGGGGTGTTTGTCTCCAGCGGGCCAATTGAAGCTGCGAATAGGACCACAAAATGGCCCACGTACTGTCGCGTGAAAGACTCCTCGTCAAGCCGATTGAGTGCAGCGCAACGTTGCGACATACGACAAAGTACAATACGACAATACAATACGACAAAGGTGGAGATCTGTGCAGTTTTGATCACTATAAGTTGAAAATCCACTTCTTATTTTTACTAGTTCTTTAAGTTCTCCCTTTAAATGCAATGAATACTTCGTGAAAGCGTTCCTCGTAAGCGTGCACGGGTCATGCTATGGTCAATTTTGCCATTTAGTTTGGTGTCTCGCGCTACTCTAAGCTGACACAGCCGCATGTATACTATTGCTGTGTCTGTTGTGGCAATTGTGGATTGTGCTAATCGCGTATTCATTTCTCTTTTCTGTTGTTAGAGACAGCAGTTTGAAAGGCTTGTGCAGCAAGAGAAAGAAATACTGTGTTATAAGAATGTTGCGTCGTTTCGTGATGTGCGAGAACGTGTGGGGAAATAAAACACAGCCAATTCCAAAGTTGTCTGAACATGGTAGTAAGTGTCAAGTACGTTACCTCATTCAGCCTCCCTTGCTGAAGCTTAGATCGACCTGTTCTCATTTATTTGTGGCCGCAGAGAATGTATTGGTGCGAATGAAAAGAGCTGTGGACAGTTTAGTAAAAATTAATTAGTACGGTAATTACACTCTTAAGCAAATTCACGCCCTTCAGGTCGTACCGCGCCGCACAACAATGATCGTCATCTGTATTGCTCGCATTTCCTTTGTTTAACCATGCGAGCCCGGTGCGTCAGAGTCACGAAAACGGCTTGCGCATTATCAGCATGACAGAGCATTCTCGATGGAAAAGTAGCGAGCGCAGCGTTTTGAAGAAAAAAAAATGCAAGCAAGACAGACGACGATTGTCGTTGTGGGACAAAATACACCTCAAAGGGTGTAATTTTGCTTAACAATGTGCTTAATTTTTAAGTGACTTGCTGTACTATCCAAAACAGAAAACTCTCCACATCATGTCGGGAAACGCTTGTATGAGCTGTACGTTGTGTTTTCAGCGCCTAAATTGGGGTCTTTAGGTATCCTATTCAGCGTATAAAGAATGGTGCGTTGGGCTTTGTGGGTTCAATAAGAAATATTGCATACTGAAGGTTATACGGAGTGTCGCAGCTAACTTTAGCCTTAGGTTAAGTGTATGCAGATGCCACGTATCTGTACAGCGCCAAGTTGATGTTGTTTGCCGTCGCTTCGAGATACTCAATTTTTTTTTCATTCCGCCTAACTACGTAATTATTCTTAACTAATTATTCAACTTCTTAAATATTAGAATCCGATGAAAAGTCTCAACGAGAAAACTGTAGAGCGACACGAGAAACTCCCGATACGGCTTTCTGTTGCTCAATACGTGCTACGTAACGCTGTTTTCACGAGCGTGGAAGAAGCCCGGCAATACACGTGGAGTGCCTCGAGCGGCCAGTCGCGCGGCCATTTTGCGTGCATTCGCGGGCTTTCACGCTCTGAAAAAAACTTTTATATAGCACGTGTTGAGCAACGGAAAGCTGTATCGGGAGTTTCTCGTGTCGCTCTACAGTTTTCTCGTTGAGACTTTTCATCGAATTACGATATTTCAGAAATTTATTAATTACTTAATAACTAATTATCCAATCAGGCAGAACGAAAAAAAAACGATAGTCTGAGTTTCTTCAAGCGACGGCAAACATTACCTTCGTTCTGCCTATAGCTGCGCGGCATTCGCATATTTTTGACACTCTGGCTAAAGTTAGCCGGGGCACTCTGCAGAAACTCAACAGGAATTCCACAGAATGTCAACGATTCTTTTCGCTTCGGTATCTCTCTCTATCAATCCGCCCTGTTCCTTGTCTGCGGAGCGAGCACCTCATTAACGCGTGGTCGGCTCTCTCTCTCTCCCTCTGTCCTCGCTTATGGCGTTGTTGTTTCTTTTTCTCCCTCGTTGAGGCGCTGTGCCGTCACCTTGGAAATGATTTGCAGTACGACACCGACTGCGGCCGCACGCACGAAGGTTGCACGCCAAGTCAGACAAGGTGGACGCTATTTTTAGCCGCACGGAACGCAGAACGGTTTGGCTCGCGAGCCAGCAGTGTTTTCGATTCCCGTTTTCTTTCTTCCTTTCTTTCTTTCTTTCTTTCTTTCTTTCTCTTTGCCAGCCGTCCGTGCCGCGCTGTCGGGTTTGCATCGGGGCTGCGCTCTGTACTTGTTGTCGTTTCTTTTTGTTTTTTTTTGTACTTTTCCTGCGCGGCCCTTTGGCTCCTAAGGGAATTGTGTGTTGCGAGTCTGGGGATATTTGTGTTTAAGATTTCGCACTTGCGAAATACGAATTAGTGCGTGACGACTTTCTTTTCTTTGTTGCTCTCGTGCTGTCTGTTTTCTTTTTGCCTTCTGTGCCTTGAACCGAAGTCAAGCTCTTTTTAACGCGGCTTAAAAATGTCGCACTAAATTTTCCACTGAATTTGGTTATTGCGAAACTTTATGAGTGCCTGCACCTCTTCATGAGTTCGTAGGTGTGGTGAGCAATAAATAAACAAATAAATAAATAAATAAATAAATAAATAAATAAATTGAGCTGTCAACGTATCAGATATTGCCACGCGCTTGTTCCACGCGCTTGGGCCACTTGCTCCCAGAAGAAAGCGAGGACGGGCTGGCTGACGAGTTCGCGCCTTGGTCTTTTTGTCGGTTCTGCGCCGTCCCATCGATGACTCGGACTTCAACTGCATCTTTCAAAAGTCGCCTGTCAATTGACCATATCGTGACCAACGTGACCATATCACGAAATAAATAAAATCGAAAGCGTAAAAAAAGGGCGCGGAGGTGCAGTGCTCAGCGATTGGAACGCGATAAGCCTACCCGGAACAAAATGGCTGCTGGCGTTTTCTTTTTTCGCCACTAGTGGGCGCTGTTGACACCGAGTTGACGAACTGTGGTTTACGGCGAAAGTTGCAACCTTTGTCACGTGTTGCCGTTGCAGCCATCAACAAACACCCTGCGGCCACCGCGGTCGACTCCCAGGGCGCCGTCTGCCACGCGGACTGCGCTCATGCCGTTTGAATCGCTGAGCGATGTGCATGTGTCTAGTGTGAGAACAAATATTTTCATGAAAAATATTGTTTCTCTCAACTCCGCATGCGAGAAACGGCCCCGATGAAAATAAAAAATGAGGTGAAGCGGGGGGGGGGGGGAGCATGTTCTCGGCGTAGCAAAATGGTTCTGAGCGCCCCGCTGTAAGAAAAAAGAAAAGGCATGTTCAAAATGGACGCAAACGTCAACTGCACGCCTGCCAGTTGGAGCGCGCATTCACAACCTCTAAGGTTTCACGAGGGATGTTCTTGTAGCGCTGAGTCGCTGACTTAAAAGGGTGAAGGTCAAGTTACAGTTCACATAAAATATTTTAGTTCTTTTTACTTCCATGCGCGGTTTTCTGGGTCGGCAGCATCGCTTCAAGACGAGTTGTTTCTAGAGTATTTCATTTGCATATTTGCGCCTGCTAGAGCGAGAACCATTAACAATAGCTGCTCGTAACAATGGGCTGGCGTCAGAGCTTTAAGCACTCCCGACGGACCGTCGCTAACGATCGCATAAACCGGTGTCGTTGATCCGGTGCGCCGTACCGAGACGCGGCCGATGGGGGAGCCGCATTGGTGTGACGTAATGTGAAGGAGCGGCCCAGATGAGGCAGCTGCTTTTTTCTGCGGTGGTCGTCAGTTGAAACCCTCTCCGTAGCGCCGGCTGAAGGGCTTCAGCCTCGCCGAGGTTGATTGGCAAGATCTGCATGATATATGGCCCGTAGGTTTCTATTAGAAGCAAATGAACGTGTTGTTTGGTGGTATTGTGCGGTCTGTGGAACGGTGATTTTAATTTTGGTGGTCCAAAGAACCCGTACACAAGGACACGTTCACACAAAGTGCCCGTGCGTGAGTGTATGTGTGTCCGTACTCTGCATCTATCGCCGACAAAATAGTGATGTTTATTTATGCTGACATTGGTCGTTTTAGACTGTTCACTAAAAAAGAAAAACGTTACTGTTTGTAAAGCCAAACGTCGTGACAAGTATCTTTCCTGGGAGTCTGATTGTTGGCTGAACGGTTATAAAAGTTCGTCGCGAAAAAGTGCGCGACCGTGCAAGTCCAATATTTGTGTAACTGCGATTGTGTGCAGCCTTCAAAGGGAAAGAAACATTGGTGCACACGTTCTGAAGAATAGTCAGAACATGTGTTTACTTAGCCTACTTGGGTGTGTTGTTTACAGTGAATTGGAGTTGACATCATCGCGATTCTGTTAGAAGAGCGTAGGAGGTGGGATTAATTAGCCTCTCAACGTACCGACGAAGAGTACCTTCATAAAACTTCAGACTTAATTCAATAGTTTTCTGAAGATTGTTTTTCGAAGGAATACTGGAAACTCAATAGATTAGTGTCAATTTCAATGCGAATTTTCGTTACGGGAGAAAAAAATTTCCCTATCATCTGCATTTTTGGGGAGGTTAGGTTTTATATATATATATATATATATATATATATATATATATATATATATATATATATATATATATATATATATATATATATATATATATATAAGCTGCTCTTCATTTCACGTTGGAGTGTATTGTTGCGGGGTTTGTATATATATATATATATATTTGTGCTGACGTGAAGAAATGCGTTCGTGACGGTGATGATCCGCCGGTTGCTATGAAATCTTGCGGATATTTCTGACGACTCTGCACCGCCTTTTAAAATGAACCTGTTCAAAAGGTCGTCGATATCGAGTGCGAGAAAAAAAAAACTTTATTGAGTGCGAGTCCACTCTTTTCGGTTTCGATGCGAGGAGTGTTAAATGAGAACAGCACTTTTTTTTTATCTCTGTCCTGGAGCACACCTTCTAATGGAGGACTTCGTGGAAATTGGTTGTGAGAGCGGGCTTTCGAATGGACGCATACATCCGTGGCCCCGGAAATTTGCGCGCCTTTTCTGTCCATCGGGCGCGTTACTTACTTATATGTAGCTCGCGCCGTTGGGTATACTGGACCTGTGTTAGAGGGTGACTCGCGAAAAATGGATTCCGGACTCCTGCGCGCGATAATAACCTGCACGACTTTGCGCCCGCTCCAGGTTTATCCCGAATGCAAATCGAATGTCCCCCGGCACGACCTGACCTTTTACTGCGACTTCGAAGAGGTTATGCGTAAAAATAAATGCGTATGCATAAATAACGAAACTTACGCACTTTGAATACTAAATGAAAGTTGCAGATAGATATGAAGTATAGTACGGCGAAGAGTTCTGTCGTCTAGCGTGTGTTTTGTTTTTTTTCCTCTGAAGTGACAGAGGGCGAATGAATTAGATGTTTTTTTATAGTACGGAAATTATAAACTGTACTTCTTGTCGAGCTCTGAGAGGCGGCTATTGTTGACTGCGTGACCTTTCTCTATGTGTGTAACATTTGCTGCCTCTGATTTGCGATCAGTAGAGAAGGGTGTACAAAAAAGCGTGTTCTTCCTTTATTCTGTAGAACGGTATAGCGCTGGGCGCTACATATTTAATACGCGTTCGCGTATGACCCCTAGCTTCGTCAAAGTAGTTATGCCACGCTGTCAGACCTCATAGTTTCTTTTTTCAACATCTGTCTTCGGATCATTATTATTCTTGTGATATACTCGAATTAAAGTTTCGTACCCGCGTTGCGCTTTAGCGTGGATGCCCATGTGTCACGTTTGACTCTACAATTTCTCGCTCTTCGTTTTTTTTTTTTGTAGTGTACAATGGTTGTTTCTTTAACATTAGCATCTTTGGCGCATTCGGCATATTCGTATATTGCGTCTTTTGATAGTTGCGAAAGTCGTTATAGAGGCTGTTTTTCCGGCAACATTCTTTTTTCCTTTAGTAGGCTCTCTGTTGTGATGTTTCCTTTAATAGACTTTCTGTTGCCATTTTTGCTTCAGTAGTCTTTCTGTTGCGGGACGTCTGAATATCGTACAACATTTTTAAGGAAGGATTTTATTCTAGCTTCGGCGAGTGCACCAGCCGAAAGGGTTGATATTTCTTTCAGCTTTCTGTGGTAAACGTTTCATTAGCTCATCGATTCTTGCGGTCCCGCGGCGCCTCTGCCGGTCAGAGGGCTCGTTTCAGCTCTTATCGCACACATCGACTTTCGTGCAGATGTCTACAAACTTGTCTACGTACGCGCGTAAATTTTGCAGGGGAGATCCCTGTCTGACGTCATTCGTGGTATACGGTTGAAGTGTGACAGGAAATGTGTTGAAGTCAACAGAAAGGCAACTGAATTTCCATAACGACTCTTTGCAAGAGATAGCCTTTCGAGGTCTACGTTCCTCGCTGTTTAAATTCGATCGTGCCTCTGCTCTCACGTCAAGATGTTTGAGTGACGTGCGGAAATCGCTACATGGTCGGCTCCCGTTAATTCGACCTCGGTTAATTCAACCGTCTGCCTAACGCGAACGCACCGGAGGGCGCTGGCGAGAAACCGTACATTGGCATGGAAGGAAAGTTCGTTTAGTGCGAACGCAAAAGTTCGTTGCTTTGCTTAATTCGACCCCCACGGATTTCGGCCAACATCCCTTCTGACTGCAGCAATTGCTAAGAGCTCGAAAACACCAGAAATTCGGCATGCTGCAGCGATGAGGGGCGTAGCTGACGACGTTGCCGACAGCGCCTAGCTGGTGCAACCCGGGCGCTGCCAATGTTGAGACTGGGTCCAACGCTGTAGAACTCCACTCTTCTTTCCAATTCAAAGCTGATATAGCGAGAAGCAAAAAACGACGTTACATGCTAGTTCGGGCAATAGGAAACCCTTTCGATTCGTCCATTTCGGCGCGGTCGGTTAATTCGACCTTTCGGATAACTCGACCACATGTTGACCTGCCCGTGAGGGGCGAATTAGTGCCGGTCGACGGGATCTCGTCTCTGCGTGGACCATTACATTCAATCGTTGTCCTGCACAGGGTGCGTGTACACTTTGTGTTCGCTCGCGCCACCTGGTGGTGATTGCGTGCGCGCACCTCGAGTGCTCTTCACCGTCGCTGCGCGTACGTGCTTCGACTGCCAGCGCCTCGCAGAGGGCGCCACTCCGAGGTGGTCCCGCCCCGTAATATGTGCCGCCCGTCTAACGCGTTGCCATTTTACCCGTAGGTTAATTGGCTTGCGCGACCGCAACCAGCGCTTTTGACAGTTGCAACAGCTTCGCGGAGGGGGGGAGGGGGGCGCTGAGGCTGGCGGCGCGCGCTTGTGTCGCAATTGAGACGCGACTGTACTTGATGCTTCGGCGAAGGCTATGCGTGGAAATGCAATGGCGGTCCAGTTACCATTGCGCTTCAATGCACGAAACGCCGTCTCGTAAACAAAGAAAAAAGAAGTTAGGTTAGACGGCGGTGAATATTTTTACGGCAAGCTTGATGGTGCACGTCGCGGAAATGACGTGATCCGCAGAATTCGTTTAGAGTGAACGGTGCCTTGCATTCTCACGAGCTACAGTTTGGAAATTGCAATACGGGACGTGAGGTATATGAGTTAGAAACTTAATTAGTAATTGTTTTGTTAATTAGTAAGTTATCCACTTCGATTTCATGTGCAAGCAATGCCCGTTTATTTTTCGAATATACTTCAGTTTTCCTATCTGCCACAGGCGATCTTTAAAAATTGCCTGATGTCTTCGCAGAAACACCTGCGGTGTACAGGGACGGCACGGCGTTTCGTCTCGTGACTGCGAACGCCTGTGTGTTTAACCGCTGTTATTTATTTGCCAGGTTATCGAGAGAAAAATCAAGAAAAGAACACGCCATTACAGAATAGCAAATGTAAATCTCGAATCCTGCCTTTCGTAACTGATTTGCAGCGGAGAAGGAAATTTACAGCCGAACATTTCATTGCGTCCCATCAGAAATTATGAACACTGGCACATTCCTTGAACACGAACGAACTACGGTCTCCAAATGTTAAAATTCACCATTCCACACGTTACTCAATACGTTCAAGCTTACAGAAGATCACTTGCATGTCCTTTCAGGCAGGGAGCTATTCCACATGTTTGCATAATCCGCTACAAGCCTAGAAAAATTCTGTCTAAATAAAGCACTCCTTTCTGTTTACAGTATGTCTTACTGTTATCTTGCCTTGCAATAATTTTCTTGTCGTTGGTTTTGGTTTTTTTGTGCGTGAATGATTCATGTACTTTTAGGCACCCAAAGGCGCATATATTTATGTGTACTTGACAATTATTGTACACGTTTTATTTATTTATTTTTCTTTTTCTATCATACGTTAAGACTGTATGAAGTTTGCTGTGCTGTCGTTCTGCTGCCTTGTACGGATGGGAGGTGGGGCTAGTCAAGCTGCATCAGCGCAGCTTTTTTCCCACTTTCCACGCCACAACTGTTCTGTGTAAAACACACTGTACTGTTAGTGGTGAAATAAACTTCAACTTCAGATCACCGTATACGTAACACCCGCAACATCGGGCAAGGGGGTTCACTTTTTGTTGTAATTTTGCTATTACATCGGGTTTTCTTTTTCTTTTTTTTTAAGGAATACTTCTTCTTCGTGAGCTATTAAAGCTCGAAAGTTTGACCAGTGAATGGGGTCGAACGTCACCGTTTCCTGGCAAAGAATAAGAGAGGAGACATAGAGGAGGAGGAAGTAGCGAACCATGGAATCGATACGAGTCTACGAATAACTAAGAACGGAGAAAAAGTTGTGGAAAAAAACAAGCATTCTATAATTGTGCTACAGGCGCTCTAGCGTATTTCTTCTGTGCCACGTGTTTAACAACTGACACTACTGTCCAGCATTCTCGCAAGGAATGAATTAATAGGCGTTCGGTAAATCAAACCTCCGCGCATACTCTCAGGCGGCGACAGTGCAAAATACCTTTTTTGCGCATCGAGTGAGGCGCAAATTTGCCACCTGCTTCGCGGTCGCCTCGGCAACCACAAGCGCGCGCCTGGCTATTGCAGAAGTTAAAAGGCGTTCTTACCCCCTTATTCACAAATGCATCTTAACTTGAAGCCCACGCTTGACATTGATTTAAATGACACCTGTCGTGAACTCACCAGAGGAAACGCAATGAGCGTCTCTGGCTCGTTCGCACCCCGGGGGGAGGGTATTCTGTAACAATCCACATAGTGGACTGTCCATCTCAACCGCCGCTGATTGGTTGGGGCCGCTCACCTCCTCCCCGCTTGCGCAGCTCCATCCAGTGAGCACATCCGCAACAGCCGAACTGGACAGTCCAGTAGGTGGACTCTTGCGGAATACCTATCCAGGCGTCGTTTACATCGCGTCAAACGCGGACTTCAAGTCAGGATGCATTTCTGAGTACGGGGTTTAGACCTTCAATATATGTGCGCGCCTACAGGGAATTAGCCGGCGTGAGGAAATTCGGCAACTCGTAGGCGTAGGATGGAATCCGCTGGCGCAAAATGCGGAGCAATGGGAGATCGCTGGGAGAGGCGCTCGTTCTTCAGTGGACGTAATGATGATGAATATGATGATGATGATGATGATGATGACACTGCAGTACGTGCTATATACCGACTGTCGACACACACCTTCTGGATCGGCTTCGCTAAGGGGTGACCTCTTCGTAAGGCGCGCGTTCGAGGACGTGCAAACCATACGTTGTAGAAGTGTGGGACGAGGAATGCCTCTGCCACGGCGGCCGCATTTCGATGGGGGCGAAAGGCGAAAACACCCGTGTGCTTAGATTTAGGTGCACGTTAAAGAACCCCAGGTGGTCAAAATTTCCGGAGTCCTCCACTACGGCGTGCCTCATAATCAGAAAGTGGTTTTGGCACGTAAAACCCCAAATATTATTATTATTATTAGGAATGCCTCTCAACGACGCAAAAGTCGAATGCACGCGTTGGCACGTGACCTTGCGAGGGGCGTAGCCCTCTGCCGTGCGCGCGATGTCGGCAGTGTCGCAAAGAGGCGAGATGCGTCGGCAGGCGCACCTCTCCGCGCGTGCGCACGACGCGCGACGCGAATGCGCCAGCACGAGTGATTGAAGGTAATCGAGAGTGCGCGCGCCGTATTGGGAAACCGTCGCCGGGGTGCGTCTGCACGTAGCAAAAGAAAAAAAAATTTATTTCTCTGTCCCTGTACGTATAGTGTCGGGTCGCGAAGAAGCGGTTTCGACGGTGGCGACCTTCGAGGACTCGGCATACCTGGTCCGCGGACGCGCTGGCGCGTGAAAGAAAGGGACGTCAGTATAGTTTGCATATAGTTAGGTAAATCTGTAAGCTAACACTCACTTAGTTTATAGATCGATGGAAGCACCGTTGAGGAGCTCTGTTCTCGCGTCGATTTCACGGTGACAGGTCGATTGTTGGAAGACAGAAGGAAGCTGAACCATCTTTTTTTTTTCGATTTCGCCGTGCCGAAACTCCCAGCGCCGCTACGTCAGCGTGACGTCATGGATGTCTCTCTCTCTCTCTCATTCATTTCTCTGTACGCAAGATCTTGACACAATGTTGACGAAATGGCAGAACAGCACGAATTCGGGAACGTTACGAAATATTCGGGAATATTGCCAGGTACTGTTTCAGTGTGTTCTTTAGGAGACACTAGAAGAAAACCGTTCAGGTGATTTGTAAATTACCCTTCTGCAAACGAAAAAAAGCCAAAAGAAAGGAATAAAAGACGCATAAACGAAAGGCGGGTGGTGTCGCCGCTATGAAATTACCGCACTAGCTGCCCGTGACGTCACAAATTTTGACTTCGTAAATCTGATCCTGACTCGGTGTTTCGGGCCACGTAGTTAACTTTTTTCATCGGTAAAGGTGAGCTACATTGCATTTTAAAACAGCCAGGGACTAAACTAAACTTTTCGAAACTTACAGAGCAAGTTTAGAAAACATTTATTGAGCCGCTAAACAGCTAAAATAAAAAAGAGGATACTTCGAACTCCGTGGCGTCACGCTGACGTACCGGCGTTGTGGTGTCGGCGCGAAGTAAAAAGAAAATGGCACCGTCAACTTCGTTTTCTTTATAATAACCAACCTAACGACGTGAAATTAGCAACTTCAAAAAGAGAACAATAATGAACAGTTTAAGCGTTTTGTACTAGTGTTCCTTTAAGGACACGTCTTGCTATCACGAAAATGAAGCCGCAGAGGATTAATTCAAGTGGTGTTTGCTTAGCAGATATCGCGAGACTATGGCATCGGTTCCGAAATAGCTGTTGACGCGCGGTTGAGCAGATATGTCATGGACATCCTAGTGGCGGCATCTACCGCAGCGCTCGTGTAATGGCCAACCCGCCAGCCCACCAATGCCTTCTGCCGTAGTGTTTCCAGCAAATTCGTGGGTGGCGTCCCAAACCGAGTGCCTGTGACGCGTTTCCGGCTCCTGCGATCGCTTCCCCGGCGTGCAGCCGGCGAAAGCTTTGCCTTTGAGATCCGCGTCTGTAACCCAGAGGGCGCCACTACTGGAGCGTGCATTTGGACTCCACTTATCAGAGAGAACGCTGGCACTAGTGTCGGCGGGAGCGGCAAGCATGCGAATCTAGCCGTCGGTGGATTAATGGGGAGTAACACGGTGGCGTCCAAATCTACGCGCACCCAGCGACGGTTGGCTTTGAGTAACCGAAACGGATCCCGAAGGTCATGCTTGCGCAGGCTGCTCGCGCCGGAAATGATTGCGGGTCCGGCAACACGTCACGGACATCACCCGTTCGCCTAAATTTCGTCCGATTCCATAATTTTCACATAAACATTGCCTTTACACAAATGCAGTGAGTCTCAATGAATATGCCGGCGTGCGAAGTCTCATCGCTATCTCGTGTTTCATTTTTTTTAAATTTCCGTTTCCGTGTATAGGCGACAGAAGCAGCCAAGAGACGAAAAATTCAGATTCGCTTCTCTTCAGGAGCGTCAGGGCGTCTTGTTCACACGGCACAGGCAGAAAACAGGGTGGGTGAATGCGCAGTAGAACATGTTAAGTGTGCGTAAAGGGTTCTTCTGTACGGATTAAGCGAGGTTTCACATATTGTAAAGCAGAGAGAAGGTTGCCTAGAACGAGTCCATATCATTTAAGAAATGAGATTTAACTTTCGGTGGAAGTTGGTGAAGATAAAGCGCGATAAATAGACAACGAGGCGAGAGTTTCTGGAGCTGCAAACACGAACATTGGGCAAGTTCATATACCATACACAGTGTTTACTAGTGCAAATCTCGCACCGAGTAAAAAAATTTTAAGAACGCGGCCCTTGCCCGAGTGAATAAACGGTATACACGTGTCATTCACACGGTCGCCGAACAATCAGAGAGCCGGCCACGCCTCCAGTAAATTTTTATTTTTGCACGTAACGTTACGGTCGCTTCATCCACTAAACAACCCGCGAGTGTTCTACACCGCTACGCACCGCGTGCATTGGGTGCGAGACCCGGGGTTTCCAGGTGGTTCCAAATTAATGCGAAGCCCCCACCTCGCGGCGTGCCTCGATCGTGCTTTTTGACACGTCAAACCCCCATAATTTATTATTGTTGTAATTTTTTTTGAAATATTGCAACGCGTCGAGACGTCGGGCTGTGCCGGCGCACGAGGCCGGCATATGCCGCGCGGTTCGCGCGCGATATCGCGTGTTCTGCGCGTCTAATTATGTATCTGCATACGCCCCGCGTCCCAGCAGCTTTGCGGCGCTCGCCGCGTGGCTGCCGTGCAGTCGTATCGCTCTACTCAAGGCCGAACGCGTTTACGGTATTTCGAACGGCGAGCGCGGGAGCAAGCAGCTGCACGCTGCCGAGCTGTTGCTGCGCTCCTTTCCGAGTCGCCGGTCCTGTGGTTGCGTTAGAATGCACGGGTTGCTGGGAACGGCCGCCAACCGCTGTGGCTATATGTTCAAGTAAAACTCTTGCTTGGGCTAGTTGGTTCATGCTTGAAGTAGTAAAGGCAAGGCGCAGAAGACCGGGACTCAAGAAGAAGAACACAAACGACAGAACCGGGCTATATGTGCCGTAGTGTGTACGGACGTGGGCATATGCAGGGTGCTTCGGAGAACACTCGCAAAATATTTTAAAGGTTGCCTCTGGCAGATAGCTCAATTCTAGCTCTCGAACTGGTCTACTCGAAGCGGCGGACAATGCTTGCGCAAGAAATTGAGATTCCAAATCGACTAATTAATAAAGGAATCACTAATTAAGTTTTTAACTAAGTACATTATGGCCCATGTGACAATTTACAAATTCTAGCCATTCGCAAGGTGGATCCATTTGGTAACGAATCGAATTCTCAGTATGACGCCAGTTTCGAGATATAAATTCCCGAATATATATATATATATATATATATATATATATATATATATATATATATATATATATATATATATATATATATATATATATATATATAATATATATATATATAATATATATATATATAGGAGGTTGTCGCATAGTTTCCAACCGAAATTACTATACAAAAGTCTGGGGCTGTGATCGCTTTGCTGGAATCGGATAGGGATACGGCGAGATTTGTCTTATATTTTGACTTGTGGCTTCAGGTATTTCTCGTGGCGTTGCTTCAGTGTGCTCATATATTTCTGAGTTTCCTACGAAGTCGCACATTTTTTTCCGGAAACGCAGGGGGGGGCAATAAGTCTTTCCGCACACGCATAATCATCGTGCATCATTTTTCATTCATGATGCGTAGTTCGTTTGTCGAAAATGATCAATTTGCAAAATGACAGAGCCGTTAGAAGCCAGACGGCTGAAGTTTAGCCAGAAGTACGTGCTTCTTACCACCTTTCATTCCGCTGCTGCCTTTGCAAAATTATATAGGATGTTAAACTGCCTATCAACAGAAGGTAAAGAGAAGGCAATAAAAACTCCATAGAAACACAACGAAACTTTAAGTGTTGGTGGCTGAACCGTCATACTTGAATCTCTCGTTGGCGCTAGGGCCCAATTTCCGCTTAGTGGGTATTGCAGAAAACTAGGTGGGTTGGCGGACTTGGTTAGCGTCTTGCAGTCATGTAGTTTCTTCTTAATCTCATTAGAGGGAAAGGTGGCGCTGCTGTCGCTCAACCGTCATGGCAGTGCTTGGTTGGGAAGCACTTTTTTTCTACGGTTTGCCGTGACACCGTTGGAGAAGCAAGATGCAGCTTTTATATTTATTATCGTCGAAGTATGTTGCGTGATAGTTGCACAACATTTCTTCACCGCGACGGAACTCGTAACGTTGACGAGTATCCTTGAAACTCTTCCGTAATTTCGAGTGGAGAAATAAGTTTCGAAAAACGCTGTTGATTAGGCGCGACGCCCCTACGAAAACTCGTTACAGAAATGATTGTGTTTCCGTTGACTTCGATATACTTTCTGTTGAGATGCTGTTGAGTGTCATGCGACTTTCTGTTGAGATTCCGTTGAATATCACGCATAACTTTTACGTGGCGCTAGATCTGGATGGGTTTTTCGAACGTTTACAGTCGCCACTGGTGACTACTTTAGGTGCTTTAAAGAGCTCTTACTTCAAGTGTCCTGAAGTAAAAAAGAATGCTGTCGTAGAAATTATGCGCGAAGCAAGTCTCATTATTGCAGTACGTGACATTCCAGGTGACATTAAGTTAATACGAAAACCCCCTGGGGATTCAAAGTCAGACGCAACGATGTTTAGACAAATACCTGCACACTAACCGTCATTGCCATTCCAGATGAAACGTTGTACCTTCGGTTCGCGTAGACGCTAGAGACGCGTGGTCGTATATTCATACGAAGCTCTGTGTCACGAAAATATACGACTTGCTGCATGTCTCAACTTGTTTTATAGCTCTGTGAACCAGGAACTATTATGCTGCAGCCGGCAGTGCTTTTTTTAGGCGCGCTTTGTCAATGCGGCGAGCTATGCCGCATGCTTGCCAGAATTCCTTTGAAAGTGTTTACTCCGAACGCTACAAAAAATAACCTTGGGCAGTCTGTAAGGTGCCTGTGGACTGGCTCATTGTGTGTTGTTTCTTTTTATTCCCTGGCCTAACGCTTGTCTATTTGTTCACTGTTTGTCTGCACAATCAGTCGATTTCGCATTGTCTGTCGACTTGAGTAATGGACTGTTTATGGATAGTATAGGATAGTATAGAAGACATGCGAGCGAGAGCTCGCACGTATCCTTTGCCCAACAAGCCTGTAGGCTACGCGTAGAGTTCTTGCACATTGTCTTGCGTTCTCACATGCTTTTTGTTGACTTGCTGTGGGCTTGTTATAGCCTTCTTATAGACTAGAGAGAGAAAGAAGCAAGACAAGGCAGTGATTACACTACACACGCGTCCAGTTTGTTTTGCTCCAATGGATCGGACAAGAGGCGAAAAGGACTAAAAGATGGAAAGAAGGTAAGACAGAGGGCGCTGCTGGCGCGCCTACTATGAAGTCTATAGAGGCTTTGAACGGCCGCAGGTATCTGCCGACAAGTGCTGCAGAAAAGCCCTGCAGTGCCTTGTCGTACGCAAACTCCCATACCATATGTTAGAGAGGGCACGGTTCTGAGAACTTCTCGCAGCTGTAGTCGTAGCATGTCGGATACACCGCGTGGAACGACGTCCCGTGCGGAATCGTGTTTTGTTTGCAGCCTTCACCATGCAGCAGCGTCCTCTCTCGTCAATGTGGGGTTGCGGTGGAGGAATTCGGATTAATTTTGACCGCCCCAGGTGGTCGAAATCAATGTCCCCCCACTACCCCGCGTGTCTCATAATCATACGGTGGTTCTGGCACGCAAAACCCCATAAATTTTTTAACCGCTAAACCCATTTTAATTTAGTCAGGTACATTTTAGAAATAAACCTGAGTTCTGCTAACTGCCAGGAGCAGAATTTCGAATGGCGGCCTCAAAAAAAAAAAATTTTTTTTTGCGCGGAAATTGCCGAAAATTCAGGTGTTTTGTAAAAGGACAGCTGTAGCGCGAAGTTTACGAATCGTGAACTCTGCACAAAAGCAAGATGCTGCAGTTCTTTAAACGGTACTTGCTAGTGTTTCCTGAGCCCTCCGCCGCGGTGCCTGTCATATCCCCAATGTTGGTTCGAGGCGTTAACTAACTAACTAACTAACTAACTAACTAACTAACTAACTAACTAACTAACTAACTAACTAACTAACTAACTAACTAACTAACTAACTAACTAAACAAATAAATAAATCACAAATGCGCTTCCAATAACCTCTTGTAATGTCGTTTGTGGGTATACACATGCTGTCGCCTTTCCAATGCTGTGTACATTGTGAAGGAAGATGAATATTTCTTTCTTTACCATAAATGCTTATTTCCAGCTATCTGTCTCTAAATATCTATTTATTTCTTTACGATGAATCTGTATATCAGCTATTATTGTTTCTTTCCTCGGCTCTTTCATCGCTATTTCGCTATTTGCTCATCGACACCAACGTTTTATGCTCGTAGTTTTCTTTGTATTTCCTGGAATTTTGCACCGACTTATCTGCTCGTTCATAAATTTTGGACTTTCACATCTGCGCCTCTCTCTGTTTTTTTTTTATCCTGGTCGAAAGTGGCTTAGTCATGCGAGTCTTTTTCAAAACTGTCTACTCAAGCAGCAGCTCAATAATAACAGCCCGAGGCGCCCATAATTTATTACATTTAGCCGACTAATACGAGATTAGTGCCGTACTTCTTATTATGCGTTAGCGTCTGTGTGAGCGACGACGTATTTGGCGGTAACCAAATTTTGACTTCGTTACGCGCGCTGATGCTGTCGCTGGTCATATTCAAGCACGCTCCTCTATTGTATGTTAGTAGAATTGTACACATAACTGGATGGGATAAAACTAGGCTAAAGACGATTACTCGAAATTTCGCAAGCACGCTTTTTTTTTTTACTACGCCCACGTGCCTCCTAGCGACCTGTGCCGAACTATCGCTGCACTCCGAGCTCTGACAACTTTTGCGAAGGCGCATATTTTCACGTTTATCTTTCTTTTTTATACGCGTAAGCTGCGCCCCCTGTTGCAAATGCAGTCGGCTTCCGTCAATCCATCTTCGGTTAGTTCGACTTTTCGCTTAATTCGAACGCGCTGAGACGCCCTGGCGAGGGAGCCATTCATTGCTGCAGGAGAAAAGCTCGTTTAGTTCGAACGCGAGCGCGTGCCGCGTCGGTTGCTGAAAAATTACCCGGCGACGGCGGCCGCATTTCGATGGTGGCGAAACGCGAAAGCGCCCGTGTACTTAGATTTAGGTGCGCGTTAAAGAACCCCAGGTGGTCCAAATTTCCGGAGTCCCCCGCTACGGCGTGCCTCGTAATCAGAAAGTGGTTTTGGCACGTAAAGCCCCATAATCTTTTTTTTTACTGCAGTATTAACGCCACTTCTAGTCCTGAAGGTGGTCGAACAGCGAAGCTGTATTAGTTAAACCGAGCGTTGCGCCATGCAAGTCAAACTTCGCGAGCAGTCTGTGTTGTAAGTCATTTGTTTCACCATTCTTTCACCCCGTGTTCGCTTTTGCGGTAGGCAGCTTCTTCCTCGGGAGTACGCACTACTCGTTGTCTTCCCTTAGTTGTAGCGGGGATGGGAACCTGCGGAACCACTAATCCTAAGCTTGCGTTCGATGTCTCGGGTTTGCTCGGTGGCGTGGCTAGCAGCATCCGTCCGGCGTAGCCGCTTGCGATTCTTCTAAATTAAATTGCTTAAAAATTTCGATCTGCCCATCACGTAAGGCAACGAATGGCTCATAGCCCCTTAGGCAATGGCTCATAACCCCGTAAACGCGGCCTCCCCTTTGCGACGACAGAAGTGAAATTCTACGCTGGAATTACGAGCGCCAACGGAGCCAGCTGTGGAAGGAGGCGACGATGCTGGAGCCATTTCTCATGATGATAGCTTTACCGAAGGTGTTCGACAACTACGGCACACGGTCCGCATAAACAGCTTCGCTGTAAAAGCTTGAAGGCACAGGAAAGTCACCAGATGGCGCTGCTGCTGCTTCCATGCAGGACGTCGGTGATGGCAGCAGCCTGTCCTGAAGTGACGATGATAAATTGCGGTCTGCGCTGATCGACATTTGTGGTGAAGATTTTTGTCACCGCCAGCGATGCTGTTGAAGACTATGGACTAGCGACGACATATATAATCATTTCAAGACCGTGCTGAAGCAGTGTGATGACGACGACTGACTACCTAAAGCAATAAAAAAAAACATTGGAATTCGTTCATTCTGCTGCAATTGGTTAATTCGATCTTTCGGATAATTCGACTAAATCTTGCCGTCTCGCCGTAAGTAGAATTAACTGGAGTCGACTGTGACGGTATCGCTCGCGCAGGCAATATCGTTTCGGTTGTTTTTGTTTGGTCTGAGAGTGTACCCTCCGTATTTGATCAATATACATTGGTTGCAGCAATTTCACACTTCATATAGGCGCGAGGTGCCATGTTTATTGGTTGCATGTTAGCATTATTTTGGGCAAGCTACAATTGCCCAAGATGAAGCTTTACCTCGGGTCTACCCGCCGTGGTTGCTCAGTGGCTATGGTGTTGGGCTGCTGAGCACGAGGTCGCGGGATCGAATCCTGGCCACGACGGCCGCATTTCGATGTGGGCGAAATGCGAAAATACCCGTGTGCTTATATTTAGGTGCACGTTAAAGTACCCCAGGTGGTAAAAATTTCCGGAGTCCTCCACTACGGCGTGCCTCATAATCAGAAAGTGGTTTTGGCACGTAAAACCCCAAATATTATTATTATTACCTCGGGTCAACTCCGACTACCCTTTTCAAGTAAATTTAAAATGGTGCAATGCGCTCTTAGGCAACCCTTCAGCTGATTATGAGTCAGTGAAACGAGTCGGGACTTGAGAATACTGAACTCTACCGACAGCATAAAAACTTAATTTGGATGTATGGCCTCAAATATTGTAACAATGGGTGTTTTTTAATTGGTGGGGTTCAAACAAATTGGTGCACAATATTTACAAAATCTGTAACTCTGCGCTAAATGTAGATGTCACAGTTCTGCAAACTGCATCTTTTAGAGAAACACCTAGAGTGGACAAACTTGTCTCATTGTCTCGTTGGGCAGATGTCTCATTGGGCTGAGTTTACGAAATAGCGCAATCGTTTTCTGTTGCAGAGTTTCATATTTGTGAACTTGGTGTTTTTTGTAAAGTTTCCATATGTCAACAAATATTGCATAAGAAGAGAAAAGAACCTGGCAGCATCAATAAAATAAAATCTGATTCCTACAGTTGGTTGATTTCAACTTTTGCTTATAAATGCAACAATCCTTGTCAAATTCAGTAGCGTGGTACCGAGCAATATGATTCCCCCTTTCTTATGTATTTAAATAGGAACGCCTCAGCTAAGCCTCCTGTTGTAAAGGGTAGCTTTAGCTCGGGGGTTCCTATCCGAACTGGTTCTGAGAATACAACTAAAGCGGACAAAATGGGCGTATCATGCAAATCTCCGAAATATACCTCTCATACGTTCGTGTAGGACCCTTGGGAAAACTCGTAAAAGTTTTACCAAATTTCAGGCAAGCTGTACATTCGTGTATAAAATCCGCTTTTTCGATGCGCAATTGCTCATTTGTAAACTTCGTACTTATGTTTCTTGTAATCTCGACGATTTTCGGCGATTTTCGTTTAAAAATACTTCCAAGCCCTCAATCACGCTTAATCTCTCTGCAGTCACTGGAATTTAACTTTCAGTCTCAAATGCAACAGAAAATTTTCGTTCATATGGATGCCCAGGCCCGGGTTGTCTCGTAAAAAAATCACTGGTGCGTTATTTTACATGTACTTAAATAGGTCGCATCGGCGTTGGCCCCGAAGCTTAAGCTTCCTCTTGGTAACGACCGCATCCCCGAGGTCCGCCATCTTGATGAGGTCTCGCGTGGGTTTGCGGAGAAGCGAACTTGCTGTTTCTACGTGGCATCCAATCTCGGAGAGGAGCCGCAAAAAAATTAGAATGTAAAAAAAAAAAGTTAGAAAGGCCAGGCGTTGCTCGATTGGTCGCTTTTTCTCCTCCTTTCTTTGCTCCCTCTTGAGCCTTTATATTCTTCGTTCCCTTTTACGCCTTTATATAATATTTATTTTCGCGCGGCCCCCAAAGGCATTGCGATGGGCTCCACAAGGGGGCGTTGATTGGAGTGCCCGTGTGTGGGAGAGCGCGGTTTGTTGGAGTGCGGGGCACGCGAGCACGGCTAACAGGCCCTCTCGGGTCCGGGCAAGAGCTGCCCAGTTTTTAAATCCTACCCTGTCGAAGGCACGTCGCCGCGTTCCCGCATCCTTCACGCCCATTGTAAGCGGCGATATGTTTTTTAAAGACCGCCCGGGTGGGCATGGGTTTGCGACGCGGGCGCTCTTCGTTGTAGGAGCATCACCTGATAGTGATGATCGTATCGCGGTTGCGACGGTTAATATATATATATATATATATATATATATATATATATATATATATATATATATATATATATATATATATATATATAAATGGAGCGAAGGTCGTGTCCTTGATATAGCGGCAGTGCAGCGAAAGGCAACGGCACGGGTGTGTCGGCTCCAGGTCTGAACTGCCTGCGTCATCAGGACGAACTATAAGGCCACGAATGTTGGTTGGAGGCTTGTGCCCAGAGGAAGTGTACGGACGTACCGGAATGCATTCGAGGCCTTTCACGCCCGTTGTGCCAGGGTGACACATTCTGGGTGGTAGACCGAGAATGGGCGCTTATTACGCCCGGTGACACTTGCACACACGGGTGCTCAAGTTGTGTACTGGGGCACGTAACGGGCCAGGTTGCATGGCAGGGTGTTATTGGTCGGCTGGCCTGCTCGTAAAAGTTCGCGTTCGCCTTCAGTTCAAGAACAAAAAAGAACGATCCACATCCGCCGCGATGGCCTTAGTGGCGCTGGCTAACACTCCCAAGCTTACACGCACACACGCACATGCACACACGCACACACACACATGAATACCCAAGACTGTCGACGTTGGAACAGCCGCAGCCGTAGCGGATTTGGTAGTGCATCGCACGCGTATATAATGCGGAGGTAGTGGGTCGGCGTCCATCGGCGGGGAGTTGTTTTTCTCTTTTCCGTCCGTTTTCATTTTGCTCTTATATATCGTTTTTTTTTTCTACACTGCAATTAAACCTAGTAATAACTGCCACTACACTTTCCTTGGGTTCGTTATCTATGCGCTTCTCGTGGTTGTCTCCGATGTGTATCACGTGGTTCCACGGAAAGGGCGTCACATCTTCCTTTTCGCATTGTACGATGTGTCCTCTTCTTCTGTCCGCGTCGTGCGCGGCGCTGTTGAAGGCGTTAACTTTGAAAATCGCTTCAGGCCTTTAAGTCTGTCGCTTCGAAGTGCGGTGATGTTGTCGGTGCATGCCTCCTTGGAGTCAGTTCTTTTCTTGAGCCCGGATATCTGAAAAATCAAATACGCGTTTCTTTCTTTCTCACTTTCTTTCTTCCTTTCTTTTCTCTTTCTTTCTCTAGAGCTCCAAATGTACGCGCTTTCGAAAAACTATTGCGACCCAAGTCTGTCGCTATTTGTGTGTTGGAAGAAAACCTTTGATGGCTCCTCAGATATAATAAAGAAAAAAAGTAAACATATGCTTATGCACGGGGCATCAAAATAACGTTTCAGTTGCTTTAAGTTCCTCGACGTGTAGTATTGTTGCCGGTAAACGCTTTACGGAAATTTCGCCGCTGTGCCGCCTATATAGGGGTAATTCAATTCGTGATTTTTCAAGCGGCAAACTTGCGGGACCATCTACCGGCGTTGCGCGCCTACGTCAGACGTCAGAAGCATCTCCATATATATATATATATATATATATATATATATATATATATATAGAGAGAGAGAGAGAGAGAGAGAGAGAGAGAGAGAGAGGCTGGCCCACCAGCCGAAACGTTTGACAGTCAAAAAGAACGTGTTTTCACGTACGTCGTGTTTATTCTTTTGTGCTATATATATATACGTATATGTTTTGTTGGCCGCGTGGCTATATATAGAGTATACACATTATATACGCTCAAGAGATTTTTGCCTGTTAGTGCGTGGGTTATGCGGGCGTAAGTACGTGTAATAGGCTACGAGTTTCTTGCATCCTATTTTCAGTTTTCTTCTTCTTATTATTTTTAATCTGTTTCACGTGCACAGCCGGGTATGTGCATACACACAGCTATAGCTCGCACTTTCAATGCGGGCGTAACGTCACGGTGCAGGCGAATTTCCTCGAAATCGCTTGCATTTGCGCGTTTATGCGTCTCTCTCTCTCGCGCACACACACACGCACACACAACACACACTCACGCACACACAACACACGCTCACGCACACAACAACACACTCTCACTCGCTCACACACACACACATTCTCACTCACTCTCTCACACACTCACTCACCCACTCACTCACACACACACTCTCTCACTCACACACACACTCACTCACTCTTACTCTCACTCACTCGCACACGCACGCTCACACACACACACTCACTCGCACACGCACGCACACACACACACTCACTCTCTCTCTCACACACACAACACACACTCTCACTCACGCACACACACTCGCTCACTCTCACTCTCACACACACACGCACGCACGCTCACTCACTAACTCAACACACACACAACACACACTCTCACTCGCTCACACACACGCATTCTCACTCACTCACTCACTCACATACACACACACGCTCACTCACTCACTCACTCGCACACGCACACAGACACGTGCGGGGGTCCGTTGAAGCCTTGGCGGGCGTCGCTCGTCGATTGTGATGGACGTCCTTGAGTGCGTATATATATATGTAAGGACGGCGCGCTCACGACCCATTGACGGTGAAGATATAGATTGACGGGCGGGCGCCCGCCCGAGCCGTTCGTTAGTCCATTTTCGCCAAATACGTGCGGCAGTGCGGAGCGCCGTGCGCGTCTTGTCGGCCGGCAACGGTAGCGATTCCCTCACGAAAGGACTTGCAGAAATCTCGGGTCCGATTCAGTTGACTGCACGCCTTTCGTTACGTTCGGTAGACTTTGCGTTGAAATGCGATTGACTGTCACGCAGTGCTTTCGAAAGGCTTCATCTTGTGAGAAAGTAGCGCGCGTTTTTGCCTTGTACTGTTCATATATGGGAATGCGGTTTCACTTGCAAGAATTATGAATGGGCCGATAAACGGAAGTTTAGTAAGGTGCCCATTTTCGGTAGGTAGCAAAGCAGTAGAAGTACAGTTGCAGTAATAATATCCGATGTAGAAGGGCATGGCCTCTTCTTGCACGCTTCTAGTTCGACCTTATTGCTTACGTTCTACCAGGTTATTGCGAAGAAAATGCAGCGTAATTTTTGCGCCCGTATAACGAGCATGTGCAATAATTACGCACGATTTCTGGCGACAATCGGGTTCTCTATATATAAGAGTGCATGTGTTCATAGGGGCTGTTTGATAACGGATTTATTGTGCAAATGTATTTTTTTTTTCAGGATAGCAAACCTTCGGGAACGAGAGGATTAGGAATGAACTGCTTCAGTACCTTGAGCTAGTGGATGATCCGTCTAATCAATATTCAGCACCAGGGATGAAATAGCTTTGACTTTCAATTGATTTTCGTTTGATTTCCGAGAGCGGTACAAAGCTACCGCCTGCCCTTACAGAATTCTGTAGAGAAATGTTGTTGTGATTCATTTTTTTTTGTTCTCTTCGATATACTTGCTGGTGAGATGCAATTGGATATTACTTACGCTTTTTTTTTAAAGAGGTCATTGGCCTTTAACGCGAAGCTTTCCTTCTCTCTCTTCCACTTATTGGGTGCTGGCTGCCTGCTGCTGCTGTCATACTATACAACACGGGTTACTGAGTGTGTGCCAGTGGCGGTAGTGTCCATTCTTGGTCGATTCACCGGAACCTGCGTGAGTGGCGCCGTTACTCAAGGGACGCAAAAGCATTAAACGCATTGAGATATGCCCCGTATAACTTCCCCGTGCATACGCGTATTATCAGGGTTTCTCATCTCGACAAGCCTCACAACGTCGCCTTCGTCGTCGTCGCGTAGGCAGCTAACAGCTTTCAGGCGCGATGACTCTTTGCATGTCACATCCACTACTGCTGCTACTTCGTTAACGACTGGAACGACCTTAGCGTCATTTATATTCCAGCGTTGGCGTAGAATCGCCGTCTTAATTTTAATTTCCTTTTATCTCCGAAAGCGATATCTAGGTTTTGAAATGAAAGAACGGGGAAAAAATCGCAGGTTGTTGGCTGTTCGCTCGAATTGTCGTTTCTGTTTGTCTTTGTCGTTTTCATTTCTTTTTTTTTTTTGTGTCTTTGTTCGGGGTTTCGTGCCTCCTGTGTATTCGAGCTTCTTCTGATCGAGAGGCAGACAGCCGACGACTCCCCCCCCCCCCCCATCATTCTTATTTCTTTCTGCCTCCTTATTGGCTGTAGACCTACCCGTATAGTCTATCTTGCACTGCATGGAATTGTTGAGCTCCGCACTGTGTTCGCCCGGCCGCGGTCTGCTTGCTGCCCCGCGCAAAACTCGAAAGCGTCTTGCCCCTCCCCCCTGCCGCCTCCACTGAAGCTACGGAGGGAGAGGGATGTCTTTTATGAAAAATGGGCTCTGCGCGACTCTTCATTGTCGCCTCGTCCGGCCCCGCTTGGCCGCCCGCGAGACGCTGTGTAGTGAACTTCGGCAACGGCGTTCTCTTTTGGTTTCATGTAGACTCGTGTATACATAGTATGCACTTACGTCATTCAACGATACTCCGCGGCTTTCGGTTTACGGCAGAGCCATGTTGGGGAACCTATAGGCCTACGCCTGTTGATAAGGTACCCCAAGATGGCGGAAGGTAGCAGAAGCCGACGACAGCAGCGGATGTGACGTCACGTGCATACTATGTATAGATTTCTGTTTAAAAAAATCGCGCAGAAGCTTCTCTGGGAGTTGCCTACCTTATCCTTATCGAACGTCATCCGACCCTTATCAACTATTATCGCTCCTTATAAACGAGGAGGGCTAGCGAAGCCGTTGCAAAACCACCGCTACAGTTGCTGAGGGAGTTATGCAGTGCTTTATTGATGGTTCGGATGCTTGTTTTTACATTGTTATTTATTGAAACGTATGCTGTTCTGTGCGCTGTAAGAGTGATTTAAATGAATGTATGCGCTGTTCGCTTCACTTTGCTGAGCGCTTGCAGCCTCCGCCATACGTTGGTAGGAGTCACTGCGTTTTTGCTTGCTTACGGGGGTATGAGCCATTATTTAGGAGGGTATGAGCCATTGTTTATAAGGTCTATTAGCCATTGTATTCGTCTTTCCCTTTCCCTCCCCGTCCCTTTTCCCCAGAGTAGAGTAGCAGGCCAGAGCAAGTTATAGCTCAGGCCGACCTCTCTGCCTTTCTGTAAATAAATTTCTCTCTCTCTTACGTGACGGACGGACAAATTTCTCGCTGGGTAGGCATAGAAATGCTTACGCGTTTAAGAATTACTAAGGCTATAGCTATAGCGCTGCAACCTAGTGTCTGTGAGAGCCATAATGTGGACGCCGTATTATCGACCTTTTGTTGGAGACGTCGGCGACCGCGCAAGCAGCGATAGAACGGATGTTGTTAGGCCTAACGTTACGATACAGAGATGGTAATTAGGGAGCAAACACGTGTGGCAGATATTCTAGTAGACATTCGCAGGAAGAAACGAGAGTTGGGCGGAACATGTGATGCACTGCGCAGACAACCGACAGTCTGTAAAGGTTGCCTATACAAAGTGGGGAGCCAAGAGAGGAGAAAGCGTAATCGACAACGGCAGAGAATGAGGCGTCGCGATGAAATTAGGAAATTCGCAGGCATAACTTGGAGTCAGCTATATACATATAGCGTAAGACAGGGTTGCAAGTTTGAAAGACGCAGCAGCTGGACGAAGGGTGTGCGTAACGCGGGGCGTTCTTTATTAATTCGTTTTGTATTCTACGCGTTTATTGCTTTCGTTCTTTTTTTCTTTCTTTCGCCACGCCATCCGCGCCCGTCTTCACCCGTAGCGTCTCCGCTTCATCGAGAACCGGTCGTCGAGCCGGCGACCGTGTTAGGCCTAACGACGAAGGCGCCGTCTCTCACGAGAGAATGAAGCCGTGAACGGTTCGGCGTCGTGTCACCGGTAAAACATTCAGCCTCCCCCCCCCCGCGAACCCCTCCTTCTCTCTCCGTCTCGGGGCAAACGTGGGCCACCCTCTCAAGCTGACGCTCTTAGGAGGAGTCAGCGAAGCGCACTTAACACCGAGGCTTTGTGTAGATCGAGCGTGGGCCCCGCGTTAATTATCCCCACGCCCGCACCGCGGCGTCGGCGTTCTTTTGTCTATAACACACCGCTCGCCGGTTCGCGAGCGCTGTAGCATGCAGGTGCCCTGTAGGTTAGCGTCGGAGTTTAGCGATCCTTTGATGATCGCGCTGGCCGCCCGCTGGGAACAATACTTCCACAGCGTATGTCACCCTCCGGGGGCCACGCGTCCGCTGTAGCGCGCGCCTCCGCGATGTAGGTCGTAAAAAAAAAAAAAAGATAGGAAAGCAGAACTGGTTAAGATAGTTATGTTTAGAATGTGAGGTACCGGCGACTCGCAACGCTTTTCATTGTACCTATACACGCTGCCAGCTTCGTTAATATGTGTAAAGTGTTTTGGTAAAACAAGTTTTTTCAAAGGTATAGACAACTGGGTGGGCGTTGTTTGCTGTCGGTGTGACGTATAGCGGACAGTTTCGCTTCTGCTATCGTTTTATTTTTTTTTTATTTTTTTATTTGCAACGCTTTACATCGAGAGCATTTCTTTTTTTCTTTCCCACGTGTGGCGCTGGATATGGGTGCATTTCCAAGTGGTCTGGAGGGGCGAAATAGTTGGAACTTTGATATCTCGTGTTCCGCGATCGCAGAGAGTTCGTTCTGTGGTACACACACGACCTGCAAACTCGAAGTTGGATCTCTGCGAAGAATAGAAAAAAAAATTCAACGCGTGTCGCTGTCCGCACGCTTTTCGCGGTTCTGAAAATGCAAGAACTGTGTTGAAGCAAAGTTGTCGCTGAACGCAAATAATTTGCGCCTGAAGGGAATATGAAAGTGACACTGAAGAGTGACGACGCCCGGTGAGGACAGAGATACCGGGGCCGTATTCGCGACGTTTTCCTTTTTATTTTTAGTCCGTATAGGAGGTGTTTGCCATTGGCCAGTTGCCTTCCTTGATAATTTCGCCGGCATCGCGATTGTCTAGCACGTGATCTTCCAACAGTTTAAGCGTATGAATTTATATACTGTTGTGGGCCCTTTTATACTAAGTCGTTGCTGCATGAAGAGATTCAGACATCCAGTAGGGTTTGGCAATAAAGCAGAACTTCGAGAAAAAACAGGATTTATACATCAAAAGTTACAATGCAAAGTAGGCGTGGCGGACTTCCCAGGGTCGCGTTGACGATGACAGCGTCTGTCAACTATGGCGTCGGCGAATTGTTTAGTACTGAGCTTCCGCTGATAATAAGATCGTCGGAACATTCCGGCTGCCGTGTCGTTAAACTTTGGAAATTGAAGATCCACTAGACAGAAGCACTAAAATAGTTTCGACTTATAAACATATTCCTTAGCAACTTATTTTTACTTAGTTTCACGGGATTAGATTGAGTATTGAAATAACAACTAGGGAGTTCAAGGTTCTGTTTAGTACTTCCCGCAACACTAGCCCTGGTACCATCACGGATTGCGCCTCCACGTGAGGAAAACCGACTTCGAATTATTTTTGCACATTTGGGCCGCTTTGGCTTCGTAAAGGTTCCTTAAGCTCGCAAAGTTCAGTCTTCCGCTCTTTTAGAATGCAAGGCTGTCTATGTTTACCTATAGAAAAACTTAACTGGGCCCTAGCAGGCGCAATTGAAGTCAATGACGTCACGGGGTAGCTAGTGCGAAAGCTTAAACCCGGCGTCGCCACAGGTCAATGTATTTTGTGTGTGTGTGTGTGTGTGTGTGTGTGTGTGTGTGTGTGTGTGTGTGTGTGTGTGTGTGTGTGTGTGTGTGTGTGTGTGTGTGTGTGTGTGTGTGTGTGTGTGTGTGTGTGTGTGTGTGTGTGTGTGTGTGTGTGTGTGTGTGTGTGTGTGTGTGTGGACAGGGGCTGCTCTTTTTTTTTGCCGAGCCTCTTTTGACGGCAAAAGTGGCCGTTGTGTGCATTGTAGGCGAATCATTTACTATAACGACTGACACACAGACAGACAACGAAATTTTATTTGATCCTGAGGAGCTACTGTCAGGAGCCCCTAAGGGGAGGCCGTTAGCGCTCCCGTTAGGGGCTCTATATATATATATTCCTTCTCTTAAATGTACCTCAAAAGACATTGACCATTTAGATTCGCGGAGATAGCGAAAGAGTGAGAGAGACAAAAAAAAAAAAGCTTTAGGCAATCAGTTCTGAGGGGCAACTCACTTGACGTTTGCGATCGTCGACATGTTTATTTATTTACTTCTTGTTGACATATCCGCAGGGCGGTGACTCCTGCCTCATTGGCGCATCTGGTCTTCTCGGCTAACGAACCGCACTTATCGCGTTGAACGCACTGCGCTGTTCACGGAAAGGGCAGCGTTCGCCCCACAATTGCGTCACCGGTGGGTGAGGGAAGGGGAACGGGGGGGAGGATGAGGGAGAGGGTGCTTGCTTTCGCGAGGCCGACCACTTGTAGCTCTCTCTCTCTCTCTCTCTCTCTCTCTCGAAGATGTCATTCACTCATGACTGCGCGCGCGGATAGGAAATCAGTTCAAGTGCTTCTCTCGGCACGAGGCCGCAGGATCTTCAGGGACAATTGCTCGAGTCGCAGGCGGGGACGTTCGCTGCGGGGGCTCGACTTTCGAGAGGACGTAGCTTTATTTATCGTTGTTTTGTTTCAGTCAATCAGTCGTTTATTTCAGTATCAGAGACACTCGGTGGGCGCGCACAAAAAGCCATCCGTCAGGCTTGAACGAGGTCTGCACCCCCGAGCACTCGCAGACAGGGAGCATAACAAATGCAGCGCGTCAACTGAAATAAACCGAACAGCGTACAGAAGTCAGTTTGATAGACGTTTGTGTGCGGGAGGTCCTCCTTTGTTTTGTTTAAACGTTATATAACTAGAGCGCAGAGTCGTGAGCAAAGTATGCGCGCGGGAATGTCTATTTTTTTTTTTGAAAAATATTTACCGGCGACGTGTGAATTCGTAGGCGTCACTTAACATCGCGGTTAGCTTGTCCCTGTAACGCTTAGTGGGACTGATCCCCTCTTTACGTGGGGGCGTGGGGGGGGGGGTGGATGCGTTTTTAAAATACGGCCTCCCTCTCCCCTTGGCCCCCCAGCCGATATGTGGCCGTCGCGGCCAGGGTCGTGCCCACCACCTCGGGATTTGCAGCTCGACGCTATATAGCCAGTGGGTTTCCGCGGTTATTCATATACTACTACTACTACTACTACTACTACTACTACTACTACTACTACTACTACTACTAATAATAATAATAATAATAATAATAATAATAATAATAATAAAGCAACGTGGTGCGAAAGTTGCGAATTTCGTTTTTAAGGTCGGACAATTGTACAGATAATTGCACGGTCCCAAACGCCAAAATGTTTCTTTAACCCCTTAGGTGCTTACGTGTATAGTTTCCCCAACAGTGATAGTGATCGATGTTGCGTACACTCCCTCACCACTCTTGCACTAGCAAATATCCCGTCGGGAACGTCACGCTTATACGTCACGCTTATTCGCGCATGCGCCGATGGCGGTGGCCTGAGGGTTACACGCCGGGAGCGCGGCTTTAACGGAAAGGGAAACGCGCGCGGGGTATTGAGATAAAAGAGTATTGGTGAAGGGGAACGCGTATTTCCAAAATATGGGCGGAGGGAGGCTATATAACAGCCAAGATGGCGGAGCGAACGATACCACCGCTTCGTCGTTCGTCGTCTTCGTCGACTTACCCGCTCCTTTTTTTTTTTTTTTCAGCGTGCTGGAATGACTTGTAAGGATAATTCGTGACGTTTGTTATTTCGGCACGAGATGATCCCCCGCGCCACTCCTCAAAGGGGCAATCTTTTTTTTTTCTCTTTTCTTAATAAATTCACGTAAGCCACAAAGGGTGCGCCGAGGAACTTCTTTTCGAGAGGAAAAGGCCTGTTCCGCAGTGTTTAACTTCCATTTCGTCGACGACTTCGGCTAATCCTACCGCTGAAGTGGCTCACTCACTGTGGGTGTCTGCCGCCGGTCACAAAGTCGCGGTTTCGATCCCCGGCCGAGAGGTAGTGTGGGGAGGGGGGGAGGGCACATTCTGACGGGCTTGGAGTGTGGAAAAAAAAAAAAACCCCGCGTGACGTGTTTATTGGGAGCTTCGGTTTCGCGTTTTTAACCCGCAGCCCTCCGCGGTGCGAAATGGCGCCTCAGCCTGTGAGGGTGCGGCTTTTTTTTTTCTACTTTGAAACCGCGTGAATTCATCGCTCGAACTTCTTTTCGCTAAGGATTCGCGGCGATTACAGAGTAATCGATGCACAAATAACGCCATGAACGTGCCTCTGTTGCTGGGTTCCGACCGTCCGAGGTCTCGTTCCCTTTCCCGGCCCTGCTTTAGCGCGTCCCGAGCGTGCTCTTTGGTTCTCGCGCTTCTTCTCGTGTCTCATGGACGTGCGACACGCTCTCCAGTCGATTGTCTCGAATACTCGGCATAGTGTACAGTCGGGAGGTGGCCGGGGCTGTAGTTCGGGGGGAGGGGGGGAGGTTGTCCCTGAGCATCGCTTATCGGTCGGCACTGTTTTCTGACCCCGTTGTTTGTCCGCGACGGACTGCGTGCTCGGAATTCCGCAACGATTACCTCCGCCTGTTCCTCCCTGTCCACCCGTCTTTTCCTTTTTTTCTTCTTTTCTTTCCTTCTTTCTTGTTTTCTTTTTTCTTTTTTGCGGCGCACCGTGTGACGCCGTACTCCATTGTGTCGCACTAGAAATCTTGTCGAGGACGCAACTACTGTTCGCTGAAGAGACGTTGGAGGAATCGGTGAGTGTTCGTCGAGGACACACGACGGGCCCAAACATGCCGACAAGATTGTTTTGCGGCGGAATGCAGAATTATTAAGCTGCGCCGTCCGCGTGCGATTGTGTCGGCTTTCTTGCCGCATCACACTCGAGACTATCGAGCTTCTACCTTTCGAGACTTCTAACTATGGAGACTTCTAATTCTAATAGAAGACTATCGAGACTTCTAACCTTTCGTGGCTTTAGTCTATAGTTACACTCGAACCTCCCTGTGATTCGCGAAACGAGTTCTTGCCGGTTCGGTGCACTGTAAAAATGTTTACACCCTTAACAGTGTTTTCTTCTCGCACTGATAACGTCCTTACCGTTACGGCCATGCGAAAATTTACAAAGGCCGACAATTGAGCTCTAACTAGACGTGCGATGAGAAAAGACGTAATTTTAAAACTACGTAATCGTTCTGACAGCTTTGGGTGTGCACTGAAATATCCGACCGGGGAGTTTTCGTCTCTCTCCCCGTGAAATTCTCTTGTCGGATATTTCTGTGCGCCGAAGACTGTCAGAATGATTACGTAGTTTTCAACAACGTCCTTTCTCATCGCACGTCTAGTTAGAGCTCCGTTGTCAGCCTCTGTAAAATTTTTGTAAGGCCCTAACCGTAAGAATGTTACCAGTGCGAGCAGAAAACACCCTCAAGGGTTCAAACACGTTTACAGCGTGCCAGTTCTTACCCTTGCCAAACCGGCGTGCCGCCCCTTGCAACTATATAATACTAGTACTAGTACGCTGTACTGTACCAAGCTTTCTGTCGAGTGCATGCCAGGGAATACTGTGAACTCGTATACTTCACGAAGTATGCACTCGGTGGAACGATCGGCGACGTGCGGGTGCCGCCACGTTGGACTGGCTAAGCACGTTGCCGAGTCCAGCACGTCGCACACCGAGTTGCGAAAGCGCAGTCCAGTCGGATAGATGGACCTTGTGGTTTGCGGATACGCCGGGTTACACCGTGCACGGCGGCAGCAAAAGCTGGTGGCGACATCTTGTGACGCTTTGTCCAACCACAGCACGTTATAGGCAGGGATACGTGTTTGTGTTACGTGGGTGAACTCCTGTCGACGAAATTTCTTTAAAAAAACGCTGCGGGATAAGCATTATGTCCCTCCGGACACTTTACACCGGAAGTTGCCGTCGGAATACGGTTGGTCATTGCAGTAATAGCTCGGCGTGACTCTGCGACAACAGATGACGCTACCGGCATTGTAGCGACCGTTCCGCGTCTCCGGTAGCCCGTTATTCGGCAAAGAATACCACGTTTAGGGAAAAAGATAAATATCCCTAATGAAGCATATGAGGCGCTGCTGGATGCGGTAGTGGCCATACATTAGGCGAAGTTGTACAGAAACGAGCAAAGCTCACTGAGAGAAGGCTTGGCGTATAGAAATAAATGTACGTAGTCTCCTCACGCATGGAGAGCAATTTGG
This sequence comes from Dermacentor variabilis, assembly GCF_050947875.1. Classification (NCBI taxonomy): domain Eukaryota; kingdom Metazoa; phylum Arthropoda; class Arachnida; order Ixodida; family Ixodidae; genus Dermacentor; species Dermacentor variabilis. The sequence continues at coordinate 37,685,691 of NC_134575.1, read as the reverse complement.
GAGGAGTAGCCGCAGTGCATAAATAGTAAAATAAAGTTAAATAAAAGTTCAATAGAAGCTTCCAACTACATCATGCAAGAACTGCAGCAGTGTCTTTGCGACCTAATAGTTCAGTTGTTAGTTCAGCGTTCGTGGCGTCGGTTTTTCACATTTCTTGCTTCCTGGTTTTTTATGCACTGCTCCCTTAGCAAATTTAGGGGCACGTTGTCAAAGGTTTGCTTGCGGGTGGTGTTGGAAAAACGACCGACTGTCGCAGCACTGATACGTTCTGTAACTGGGCTCGTAGAAAAAGCAAGAACGTGTTATTTCGTTTGATGCGTCCTAGTCTTTGAGTGCATAGCTTTCTTCTGCGGCTGTTTCAACGACGGAATACAGTGAAAAAAATAAAACAGTTGCAGTTAAGCAGTCGATAGTAAGCGAAAATATTCGTTAAATCCGATACTTCGTTATAAGCGGTGTCGGCACGATATTTTGGTTCCCATCGAGAAACGTACTCTCAGTCACCAGGATGTCTATAAAGAGTTTGTATTTCGTTATTTATTTGTGTATAGACATCTCACGGAAGCAGGCCTGGCCTAATATTGCCCCTAGCATGTGTGCACCACTAACAGTAATATGATATTGAACATTGAACGAGCGGCTGCACTCTGTACAGCATGTAAGCGCAGACGGATAACGTTACACAGAAATTTATGCAGTTTCCCACTGCCGAACAGAATGTAACTAACGATTTCTTATTGTATTCGGAATGTGAAAATAGCTGAAGTTAGGGCGCTGGGACGAATCTGAATCACCCGCTTATATCACGAAAATCGATCGCTTATAGCCAGAAAATCGCCATCGGCGTTTTTAAGATTTTTTTTTCGCTTTAAGCGCACACCGCCCACCATAAAACATCGCTGTAAGCGGTGTTTTACGGTATGCGGAGTTGCTTCAATTGAGCGATACATTTGAGTGAGTAACCTTGTTGTCCAAGGAAGCGCTGCTTTCCGAAGAATGTTGGTGCCGCTCGGTGCTTGCGTCCACCTTTTCTTTCTTTTTTTCTTTCTTTCCCTAAGATGCAGCAGGCTTCCCAATAAGACTTGGTGGCCGAGTTTGACGCAGGGTGGAATGCAGGGGATGCATTGTTTGTCTTTCTCGCCGTCAATATCAGGACCGACACAGGAGCTGCTCTTTTACTCACTGAATTTTCCTTTGTGTTTTCTTTTCTCTTCTTTTTATTTCTTTCTGCATGCGCGCGGGTGGGCCCGTTGTTTCCTTTGCGTGCCCTTTCTACTGAAAACTGGGCAGGCTTGTAAACAGTTGTAAACGACACTCACTTTGTATTGACTGAGAAGAAAAGAAAAGAAAAGAAAAAGCATGGGCCAGAAACACTCGCATCGTACGTTCTATCGTGTTTCGTTAAACGAATTAAAGCAGTCTTCTCTTTGAAAAAGTCGTAATTCAATTTCTCTTGCCGCTCCTCTTGACTTTTCGCTGCTCGTAAGAAGCTTTGTGAAGCGCAGTCAAATACCACGAGCCTCTTTTACGGGCAGTTGAAACTCGTATGGCGAATGTCCTGGTGTAACTTCTTTTGTCTTTCTCTTGGCGTTTCGCTGCTTTTTAGCAACCTTTGTCTAGCGCAATGAAATACCACGATTCATTTCTACAGGCACTTAAAACTCGTGTGCCGAATCTCGTCGTATAACTTCTTTTATATTTCTCTTGACATTTCGTTGCTTTTGATAAACTTTGTCAAGCGCAAATAAATACCAGGAGTCATTCTTACAGGCAGTTGTAACTCTTATGGTGAATGTACTAGTGTAACTTCTTCTGTCTTTCTCTTGGCATTTCGCTGCTTTTTAGTAAACTTTGTCTTGCGCAATGAAATACCACGATTCGTTTCTACAGGCGCTTAAAACTCGTGTTCCGAATTATCGTAGTATAACTTCTTTTAGCTTTCTCCTGACATTTCGTTGGTTTTAATAAATTTTTTCAATTGCAATTACATACCATTAGTGATTTTTACAGGCACTTTAAAATCATGTTCCGAATATCATAATTTTAACCTACTTTGTTTTTCTATTGATTTTATTGCCTTAATTTAGTATACCTCTTAAGCTGTAGTTAAATAGCTGGCGTCATTTTTGCAGCGGTATTGGTCGTCCAGATTAGTCAAGTAGTCTTACTTTGCCGTCTTATCAACCTACGTCTTGGTCGGCAAATGCTTGGTAAATAGTTCGAGCGCTGGATACTACGTCATGGAAGGGCCGTGGCTGTCCCGCATAAGTCGCAAATAAACTCAAATGAAAGATAAGTAGCAGAAATAAAGAAAGTAAGCAGACGAGCAAAAATAACTTAAGAACAAGGAAAAAAAAGATCGAATGAATTAACCATCAGATAGGTGAAGCACAATCTACCACCGCGATCTCTGTTTATTCTGATACACTATATTTGCACCGCACTGAAAGGAAGCTCCACCACATTAGTTTGTTACCTCAAATTCATGGAAACATCGAAATATCTTTTTCCCTCGCGAGCTACCATGACCGACTTTGATCATATTTGCTGCATCTAAGAGAAAACCTTAAATGTACCGACTGTATGCAGCAGATTTGGCCATCAATTCTGTATGCAACAATTGCTGGAAGTAGGAAAAATTAGAAAAATAAAAAAAAACGGTAGCTTCGAGTCTACAAGTCTGCAGCTCACGCATAAAAAAATGACAACTGGATAAGTTGCACCTACGCAATCTTCGAAAGAACACAAAATTGATGAGCGTATTATACACAGCTCTGATATAAAAAAGAAGTCCAGCACTGTTCGTAATACTCTCTTATAAACCCTGTGAATATTTCACTAAGCTTTGAAATTTCGCTAACACATCTGTCCGTTTCCGATGCTCGCAGATGCGGCATACCTGCTTTTCACTTACGTCTGCACTCCCACTGCCCTATTAATTTACGATGGACACTAAAGGTATTTAAATAATCGTTAATAAATTGCACGTGTGCCTCACATTATGTGCGTGCTCCATACGAACTTTTTCAGAAATGCGAGCTAACACCCTGCCCCCCCCCCTCGTCCCATTGTTGAGCTCGCGAGATTTCTTTTTTTTTATTTTAATGATTACATGTTGGCAAGCTTCATTGAAATTCAATTGTATCTCAACCGAAATTGCAATGTAACGTCAAGAAAAAGTCAATGGAAAGGCAACAGCATTTCAATTACGATTGTTTAAGGGCGAGCGCAGCACAGTGCCCACAGCGCGTTGTAACTTCCGGTGTGTGTGTGTGTGAAAATATTTATTGGAATGAGGTCCGGAGGCTCGACTTCTTAAGTCAAGGCGGGCCGCTCCCACGTTGGCACTGTCAGTACGATGTTGTTATATGAGAGAACAGGATATTCAGGGAGCACGCCGAGCACTTCCACTGCTTATAGTACTGAAAGGACGTGGCTTATCTTGCACGGTTTCGCAACATGTACCACGAAAGGCTTTATCGCGGCGCATACGAGGAAGTAACTCCTATTACTTCTGTTTTCAGCGCGCGCTGGTTCAACTTATCTGCACGCCTATCCCCTTGTCCACTCATTTCTTTTATCAGTACATAGTCTCCAGCGCTGTGGCATAATGTTCTCGGATCGCAAAGAAAGAAAATCTCTCTTGCCTTTTTTCTTTGCATTCGAGCACAACTAAATATAAAATAAAAATAGAAATTCAGAACAAAAAATATTGAATGGTGAACCATGGACAGACAAAAACTGCCATCCTGTATAGCAAATGAATGAAAAATAAAGTGTATTTATAGAAGAAGGATGCAGTTCTGGCCAGCTGTCTATAGCATTGTTCAGTATTGAAATGCGGCCTTGTACTGCGACACAAATAAGTTAAAATTTTAGACAGGACAAAGGGCAGAGTCCACGCACGGTGCCGTACTAAAGTTTTGCTTAGGCTGTTTATCAGCATTGTAGATAAGCACCTCTATAGTTGCCCTTCATACGTGAGAAATAATCGTTTATTTACGATAGCAGCCTCCATTTAGTGTTTGCATTAGTCCCGGAAGGCTGTTCTTTGTCATGTGCGCCTCCGAGATCAGCGACTGTGGTAAAAAGTGTTGCTTAGTGTTTGAAATGAACCGTGCCTTCCTGTCTGAAAGATTCTTTTCTCAAACGTCTAATGGCGCGGGTGAAAAAGAAACGGAAACTAAAACACGCTAAAAAACAATGCTAATGTTGTTTACCGAAATCTCGGAGGCAACATCATTCATTTGCCGAGAGTATGGAAGCTACATGGCGTGTGCCACAAAAGAGAATTTTAGCGTCTCCGGTATTCCGGTATCGTTTGCGGATCACCGGGTTATCGGAGGCATACACGTTATGGTGATGATGATTTATAAGCGTCTCCTTTGAAACCTGGCGGTGACAAATAGTCACCTAGCCTGCTTGAATTAATCAGGTATGCTATACATGCTTCTCACTTCAGCATTTTTGTATACATCTCAATCTTTTTTCTCTTGCTCAAAACTTCTCTGTCTACCGTGTAACGCTATCTGTGCTTTTAACGGATACGATCGTATCAATCTCATCCCTACTTTTTTCCCCCACCAATGCTTTATACGTCTCTCGCTTATTTCGACTTCTGACCGGGTGATGCTTACGTCCACTTTAATCCCAGTGCTTCTTGGAAGGTGCATGCTATTTACGGGTCTCGCTGCGGGGATCCCTTCGCATTCCATTGGGGTGTGCCGAGTGGTCTCCGGAGTTTTCGCTGCAGCATGCACATGCCTCATCTTGGCGCGAACGTTTGCTCCGGTGTGTTTTTGCTCTGATCGATTGGATTCGGGGCACCACCTGTCAGCGCAGAGCCCAACCAGACAAACACTGATCAATTGTTGCCGTTACCAGTCTATTCTACTTCGCTGCTGCTGTAAAATTTCGCCAGGGGCGTAATCGTCGAGGCGTTGCCTTTTTCTTTAAACTTTTCTTTTTCGACGACAACACTCAAGAAACACGAAAAGGTGTCTACAAGACATTCTGGTTAGAGAAATCTTCGTAAGATGTTGTGACAAGCGTCCGGTATTCGGCGTCCGCTATCCCGGTATTCCGCGTCCGCTATCCCGGTATACCGGAATACCGGACATGCAGACACTCTGATGGCGCGCCGCAGGAAGCGCAGCTCTCGATCGTCAAGGCGCTCCTCTCGCGTATGTTCTCCTTCCAGCTTAGATCAACTTCGTCAGTGTGTGCCTGAAGCGATGATTCAAGAGCATGAAAACTTTCTTCTGCAAAACCGTTTGCATGATAGGCGTCAAAATTTCTTTAGCGAGCACTTTCAATCTGTTCTGTGCAAGGAGCCTTTAGGTCTCTCTGTCTTACGTGATATTTTCACCGGTTTCCCTTCAGATGTAGTTGCACATACTGCAAAAACGTCGCACGACCAGCGCCCGTTAACCCTATCATCAGCATTGAGCTCCTGGATTCCTTTCTTTTTCTTTTCTTTTGTGGGTGGTGTTGCTTTTTAAAACTTCACTCATCCTACCAGAAGAATACAACTTACTGCTGGAAAGTAGTCAAAGTACGCCAGAAAACGCCGGCAAGCGAAAGTACTACAGCGAAGCTGTTTATGGCTAGGGTTCCGCGCATTTTTCGTGTCCGTCAACAAATCTGTGTGGGCAAAAACTTTAATCATCACCAGTGGCTCGTGCCAGTGCTCGCGCGTTCGTCGTCGTCGTTTTCCACAGGTGGCTCCGTCGCCGCTCGTCATGCCAGCGTTCCCATACTGACCCTCCCTCTGCGAAGGCGCTGACGGCATTGGCCCACTGCGGTGTGGTGCGGTGATTTCGGTCTCAAATTCTTTGCCTCCGCAGATCGCGGAATGAAACCACGAATGTATATAACGAATGTTTAGCACGAATAAACATGGATGTATAAACATGAATGTGTGTGCGTACCTTTCGTCACGATGACCAGCGATCAAGACTGTAAATGTGTTCGTACGTTTGCTTAAATTTCTGTGTCGCCTCTTTATCGTGCGCCAAGCATCTGCGCCGGTCATCCACCTTCACAGAATGGAATGGCTCCGTGATTTTATGTAGATCGCGTGTTTCGCTTGTTTAGAATGAGTCCTATCGAAAACAGTAGACTCCCGTCAAGAAGAACCCGGTTTAGTCGAGTTTTCGGATATTACGAATGTTGTGCAAGTGCTTGGTGGGCTTCCTGTTGGCCACACGGAAGTTAAAACTCGCGTAAAAGAGGGTTTTAGCTCTGAAACTCCTGTCTAAATGCATGGGAAATGGGAGACCGCTTGGTTTTGCAACCACTGCCCTCATTTGTGTAGGTTCTCTGCATTTAAAGTAAGCAGCTAAAATCTGCTAACTGTGCAAAGCAGCTTTTTTATTATATATCGTCAATTCCTACCCAAAAAATTCTTCAAAAGTGGGCAATTACAGAAGTAACTCAAGTACCGAGTTTTGAACTCTGCAACTCAGTAATAACTAAAGATACCACATTTCTGATACGCACCAATTAAGACATATAAATCGGACGGAATTGGGTGTACACCTCTATGAAACATATACCACTCATTTTTGAGTCAGACTTTTGCAAAACCCTCGTGCACATTGAATCAATTTCACATTAGCTGTATGGTGTTGGGCTGCTAAGCACGAGGTCGCGGGATCGAATCCCGGCCACGGCGGCCGAATTTCGATAGGGGGCGAAATGCGAAAACACCCGTGTGCATAGATTTAAGCTCACGTTAAAGAGCCCCAGGTGGTCCGAATTTCCGGAGTCCCCCACTATACGGCCTGTCTTATAACCACATCGTAGTTTTGGCACGTGAAACTCCAAATTTATCACATTAGCTGTAAATTCACATGTCAAATCTACCCGCCTTAGGTGCTGTAACAGTTGCAGTTCAGAAAACTGAGATATCTGCTTTTGGTGCACAATTACGGGTTTGTGAACTTCGTGCTTAAATTCTTTTCACACTTGTGAATTTTCGGGAAACCCTTGTAAATCACTCCAGGACAAATTTGCGCGAATTTTTTTTTTTTGGTAAAACATCTCAGGTCCTTAAATCAAGATTCAGCTTCGCAGAGTCGCTAGGATTTAAACTGTCTCATTCCAGTACAACGCATCTCATTCATATCGAAGGCGCAGTGCCCCCCCCCCCCAAAAAAAAAAGCATTCCTGTTCTTATTGTCATCTATTGGAACAGGCAAATTAGAGTTGACCCCGGCCTAAAGCTCCCTCTTAACGCGAATATACTTATATGCCTTGCGTGCAAGTGTGCCCGATGGCACATATAAGCACTTTGCGCCTATGTAGTGAAGCCACTTGCACACGACGCATTTTATGAGTCAAACAAATTCAAACGATCGGACGCAGCTATTTGTCGACGTCAAGGTGTTCTTGCTGCATCGTCGAACGTGCGTTGGTCCGTAGGCGTTGAAAGTTTTCTATAACCGACTGGCACTGATTTCGATAGAAGTGCGTGGCAGCAGTACCCGTGTACCCTTAAAAAAAGAAGTACGGTCTTTAACCAGCTGTTGCTTTGCGATGACTTTATGGCGATACGCGAAAGTACGTAAGCAGACTTTCCCACAGAGCTAACTTTCCCTAACCAATATAGTCGCGGTGCTGCTGTAACGTGGTTAAAGCTTTGGAAACGCCTTTTGAAAGCTCGGAAAGCGGCGATGGCGAACGAACGGTGGCAGGAATGACGTTACTGGCCGGTATTTTGATACTTCAATTGCGATTAGTGCCCGCGCTCCGCCATCTTGGTAGCGTCAAGAAGGTTCTGCGGAGTAGCGCGCTTGCCAGGTTTTGCATGTCGTCTGTTCGCTACCGAAACGTCGCACATGCCAGTCCAGTAATGCCGCATGTTTTCGGAACACTTCTTGCGTAAATACCCAGAATTTATATGGAATCCGCATCGATTCTGTAGGAAGTATATGGATAGCGTAACGCGAGTAAATGGAAATATTGGACTGCACGCACGCCTAAATAAACAAAAACTGACATTCGCACGAGTTGCCTCGTTTCCTCGACCTTTGTTCGCGTCTGTGTTGCTGTGTTTACCTAAGATGCACGCCTACCAAATGTTTCAGTAGGCGTCGGCTTTCTCTTGAGATGCAATCGAACATTATGAAGAATACTTGCAAGGGTAAGTATTCACCTGATCTGCTCTCTTCTTATCCCTTATCCCTTTAACGTTACACTCATCATTCTTCTTTCCATAGCTCGTTGCGTTGTCCTCAATTTAAGTCTAACCCTTTTCGTAAGCCTCCAGGTTTCTGCCCCGTAGGTGAGTATTGGTAAGACACAGCTGTTATACACTTTTCTCTTGAGGGATAATGCCCGTCTAAGGCTGTTGTCTAATGCGGACGCTGTAATTCTCTCCCGCGTGTCGGGCCCTCATCGAACCGCGCGTCTCCCAGCGCATTTCACGCCGCGGTCGAGGCTTTTTTTTTTCTTTTTTTCTGAAGTCTCATAAGCGCGCGACGAGGGTAATTGCTGCCGGAATGAAAAGCAGCCTCATTTGCACAAGGGTATACACGTCAGCGCGCGACCTTTCTCGTTCTCTTTCAAGTGCTTCGAGCCTGCGACATAAACGAGAAGGCGCGTGTATCTATGAGCGTGATTGAAGCTGGTATATCCCACCATCTCCACAGTTGAGGCATCAACGTGTATACTCTGTGCTTTCCTAAGTTAGGCGGAGCATGCGTGTACGGCGGCTTTGAAAGGTGTGCAGGCACAAATTTTTCGGAGTTGCATGCAAGCTCTACCGCGCGCTTCTCGGACGTAAAAAAAGCTTCGGAATCGTGAATGCTGGGAAACAGGTTATTAGATACATTAATATTGAATGCCGAAGTTTCTCTCGAGATGTCGGAACTGGCCTCACCGACGCCATCATGATGTCGTGACACAGCTAAATTGCTGACGTAGCTACTTAGCAACATAGGGATAATGGGGAGTAATCACGTATGACGTCACCGCATGCCATTTTGTTTATCCCGTTCGCAGCTTCCACTTGTGCCGCTGGTGATCAGCGGATCTAGACAAAGTGCAGGTCGTGCTTACTGTACGACAATATGACGCTCTCGATGACGTCACTGCTTACACCTTAACTCTCCCCCCACCCCTGTTTAGGTATGATGACGCAAGTCGTGAAATATGTAAACAAGATTGCTGTGCGAGTTTCTTCCCGCTGCGCTAGCGCGTGACAGCAGCAGCGATGACGTCAACGGTGCGAGCCGCGGTGTATCGTGACGTCACGGCGCTTCCTCCTCCTGGTTACTGAAAGCCATACGGGCTCGTAGAAACAGACAGGTATAATGGCAAATCATTTAGGCCTCGGCGATACGCTTGCCGATATCGTTGCCGCGGTTTATAGAGCGTCAGCACCGCCGTTTAAAACGCAACGCAAAACTGCAATTCAGTGATGTCTCGTGTCCGCGCTCCTGCGTACGGGGAAACCGTCGAACTCTCGCTTACGTCGAGATTCCGCGTGACTCGGGCCTCGCGTGCGCGCACAGCGCACCTTCGAAGGATCTGTGAATGTGCTAAATAAAGTGTGTAGCTCGCGAAGACCCAGTCGATGTTTGCAGGGAGCGTTCGATTGTTTCCGCGGCGTGTGCGCCCCCCCCCCTCGGCTAAACCCCCTTCCCCTCCATACCCTCGCCCTCTCCCCTTCAGCCCCTCGAAGCTGCTGTCCTCATCGAATGAGCGCGAGAACATTGATTCTCCGTGTGCATGCGTGCGGCCACTTGCTTCCTTTCTATCTTGGTATTGCGAGCGCGGTTCTCTCATCATTGCGAAGGCGGTGGCTAATGGCAGCAGAGGGCGTTAAGGGGGAGAGTGAGGAGGTGTATTAGGGGGAGGGAGGTATGCCGAGATTGAAGAAGGGGGACCGATAAGCGGCGAGAAGCCACAGTGCGGTCGGTATCGTCTCTTCCTGGTCTTGGAGAGAGTCGACAAAGACGACGACGCGACGGGGCGTTTGCGCAGAGTGTACCTTATGAACGAAGACAGTGCAGCGGAAGCTATTTTTTTAAGAGTCTGGGCTGTTAGGTGTATATGTGTACTCTGGAAGAGTTGCCTGTGCGGACAATAACAGAAGTCACCGAAGCGGCGCGTTCGCACCGAATATGTTGAACATGCCTGACGTCTGCTACGCGCAAACCGGCGTCGCCGTCTCGGTCGCCGCCTCTGCGAAGTGGCGCCCTCTAGAGGATGCAGGCATCGTCGTATCCGGTAGGAATATATATATATATATATATATATATATATATATATATATATATATATATATATATATATAATATGCTTTGTTACCGTGGGCGCAGATGGTTGAATAGAGCGTTATTGAATGAATGCGTCAGTTTTGGCGCTCCTTTACTGCGATGACACTTTATACGGACACTCCAGGTGCATTTCTGCCGTCGCCGTCGCAGTGATGTTTCTTTCGTGCTGAACGTTGCTGCCAGCGGAGATGTGTTTTACCTGGGCTAGCCGTGCTTATCAGTTACACTGTGTGCGAGGTTTGTGCGGTCTTGCTGATACGTGGAGGCGGAAAATACGAAAAGACGCGGTGTGTTCTGTTGTGTCGTTTTTAATCACGTGAACAGTCGTTTCTAAAGAGTGTTCTTTAGCAGGTTTATATATACATATAAAAAAGGAAACCATTGAATGATGGATGTTGCGTGGAGGGTGCGGCATGAACTGTCAACATGAAATTTACTTACTTTTTAATTTATGCCTCTAGTAAACGGAAGTGGTTTGAGATAATATATTGAAGGCCGTGGTGATGTGTGGACAATATTTATTTATTTATTTATTTATTTATTTATTTATTTATTTATTTATTTATTTATTTACTTAAGATACCCCAGAGGGCCTCATAAAGAGAGTCAATGTAAGCAGGAAAGTGAGCGCCACACGTTGAGGTGATGTTTTAACGGCGGTGTTCTTGTGTTCCTCTCTATTTTCTCATTTGAAAGTGAGCTCGAGCTGGTGATGTTGGTTTTGCTATGCCCGCTCAACCCAGCTGCCTACGTCGTCTTCCAGCTATGTCGTAGAACCCCCCCCCCCCCCACCTCCAAAAAAAGGCCAGTAGCGGAGAAAACAGAATGTCTTTTGCGCGTGTCACCTGACACTGGTATCTCGATTTAAAAGTACACTTTAGCTTAGAAAAAGAAATATAACTTATAATGGGGGCCCACCATGCAAGCATATGCGCGCAAAAAGAAAAGAAAAATTAATGAGGTATCTCAACGGGTCGGTGATGTAATGTAAAGTGGGTGTTTGCTGCCTCGATGGGCCGACCATATTTTACGCGTAAACATTTTTTTTTTGGCTGGTTAGTGGTCTTCTCTTCAGTCTTTCGAAAGCGTGAAAGAATGCCGGCACAGTGGAGGAGGTCTACAGTGTGCCGTTTACACTTAGAAAAAAAAAAGGAAAGGATGGCCCAGCTCAACGGTACCGCTAAGCGAGCTGATGCGATATCATTCAAGTGCCCGCTTCATTCTTATCGCCCGTATCTGTTAATGACCAGCTGAGGTCTTGCTCTTCTCAGCAACTTTGCTGCGAGTATTACGAGGTAGGCACTATCTATATATCATGCGAAGTTTTCAGTCCTATATGTAGTAAGGCATCTTGTCTTCCACAACAGGTCTTACGGAGAAGACTCTTAAATCGACGCTGAAGAACGACACTCAGTTTAGAATCATGAGGTTCACTCTTTAGATATGTTGGTAAAAATGTTTGACCTACTGTACCAGAGAGGGCGAAAGCCAATTAGGTGGCGATACATTCGTTCCAATATTGGCCGATGTGGAGTGGGCCTTCGGATTTCCACGGCTAAACGCAACGTGGCACTTGAGCAGTGTTTGGCACCGTCGTCAACATCTGCAAGTGGAAATTTGATCTTTCAAATTGACGGCAATTCTGTGTCGGGAAAAGAAAAAAAAATTTTTTTCGGTGCGTTTACATCGAAGCCGTCATGCTGGACTTCCACCAAGACCCTTATACGCACCGCTACGACAGGCTCTCAGAGTCAAGCGATCGGTTAAAAAACCAAGAGAGAACCAGTGACGAAAATTGTCTGCCAGAGTCGCGAAATTTTCGCTCTCCGAAAGTAATTGTCCATGATCATGAACTAAACGTTGCCTTTTGCGCAGACACCTCACTCGAATAGACAACAGCTCCGCCGAGCTGTCTATTTCAGCCAGTAATTCGTAACTTCTTTGTTTCTCACGTCACGTGACGTCACGCCGGCTCCGCGTCGGAGGTCATCTGGGTTTCTGCAGCAGCCGCTGTGACAGCTTGGTGCGCCGTACAACAACGCAGTCCGAATGGGACCTCCCAAGGAGGCCTCGCGACCAGAGCGCCAGGTGTTGGATCGGAACGACCAGCAAACGTATCCCACGTTAAGTGAAGAGTTGGAAGCAAAACTCGTCTGGTGTGGTTTAACTATATGGTCAGGGCGAAAAGTTTACGCTGACCACAAACATAACTATTATCGAGACCATTATCAGGCCACCGTACGCGGCAGGCTTGCTCACAATGATCGATCAGTTCGTCGTAAACAAGGCTCCCGTGTGTGAGCGAAATTGTCTTTATAATGTTATGTATGTGGTCGCCGTCCAATTTACTTTTTTTTTGCGATGAACCCTATAGTACTTCCGTCGAAAGGTGTTGAACTTGCTAGTACGGCTTCGCTGTCTATGATGTACCAGTTGTTCAGATTTGCACGCATCTGCGAATATGTTTGCACTATAGGACCCGCCGTGGTTGCTCAGTGGCTATGGTGTTGGGCTGCTGAGCACGAGGTCGCGGGATCGAATCCCGGCCACGGCGGCCGCATTTCGATGGATGCGAAAACACCAGTGTACTTAGATTTCGGTGCACGTTAAAGAACGCCAGGTGGTCGAAATTTCTGGAGTCCTCCACCACGACGTGCCTCATAATCAGAAAGTGGTTTTGGCACGTAAAACCCCATAATTTCATCTTTACACTAGGTGCTTTACCGTACCGCTTCGGTCAAGTGACAAGTACGCACTGCAACAAATGTGGCTCATTTGTAACCGTAGAGCATATCTTGTTCGAGTGTTCAGCGTATGCCGACGAGCGTGCGTTTTATGAACATTGCACGCATTCGCTTACACAGAGACCTTTGCCATTCGGCTGTCTCTTGGGCCCTTTAGCCCGCCTCACACAACAGGGGCGTGCGATGAACTTTTCATTCACATACTTAGAAAACATTGGTAAACTCGACAAGCTTTGGTTCTACTCTGTCGCCCTCATGTACCTTTCACGCAGCGAATTCGGTCACCTCATTGTAGGACGGTGCGTACACCGAAGGACTTTACCATAGCATGCCTTGCCCGTGAATCACAAAACTCAGTGGCCAACTTTTTCAACTTATTCTTCTTTTTTGTTCCTCTCTCCTTCTCTCTCTCCCCAATTTAATCAATCAATCAATATCTCATTCCTTCATTCATTCGATCGATCCATCCATCAATCAATCAATCAATCAATCAATCAAAAAACATCATTCCATCCACAAATATGTTCTTTTGTGGAAGAGAGGGCTCGAAAAATAAGTGGATCTATCCACTTGAGAAGCTTCTAGCCCCTTCCCCTTCCCCACGCAGAGTAGCATGTCAACGATGTCTGTGCGCCGGCTAAAATCTCTGCCTCTAATTAAAGGGCTCTCTCTCTCTCTCTCTCTCTCTCTCTCTCTCTCTCTCTCTCTCAATTGCTTGATTTCAAAATGGAATCACTGACACTGCAACGTTGAAGATCTACAGTGATATTATATAGTAGTATAGTATGGTCTACAGTGGTATAGCTCTGACGTCTACAGCTGTACGGTTTTTTTTTTCGGCGTTCGCAGGAGCCCCGCCAGGAGCCGCTGCGATGGGACCGGGCGGCGGGGTACCAGCGGCGGCTCCCAGGCTCCTGGTACCCCTCCTGCTGCTGCTGCCGCCTCTGCTGGTCCTGCTGGCGCCCTGCGTGTCGCTGGTACGCGCCGCCGACGACTCGTCGACGACCCGCAATTCCGGACCGCTGCCGTCGCCGGCGACGAACGCATCCGCGAAGACGACGACGACCGCGGACGTCCTCGGCACGGGGACGGCGTCGTCCGGTAGCCCGGGGACCCGCGGAGACCCGGCGACCAACCTGTCCTGGGCCGTCGACCGATCCCCGTCGCACTCCCGAGACGGGACGGTGGCTTCGACGGAAGGGGACGTCGTCGTGGCGAAGGCGAGCGGTGGCACCGCACACCAGGTATGCACGTCCCACGATGTGCCCGAGTATTTTCGAATTTCCAGTGGCTACCGTTGGCGGTAGCCCATAGTGACTGCCGACGTTGATTGGAGTTTATTGACAGTCTCAGAAAAGATGACAGATATTTTTTTTCCTCGTTGAAGCCATAGCTGTAGGGGTTATAGTACGGGTGCGAAGGTATATAAACAAAAACACCAAGTAGATATGATACGCGACATCGGTGTGGCGCGGCTGAGCTCGAGGTCGTCGCAGACTCGTAGCAGGGCGCGGTATAGCCGCATGCATTTTGGTGGGCCGCGAAATGCAAGAACGCTCGCGTACTTTTAGATTTAGGTGCACTTAGAGAGAGAAAAAAAAACAAGGCGGTCAAAATTCAATGTGGAGACACCCATGCACTGTGCGGCGGATCATGATATCGTCGTTTCTTGGCACCTAAAACTCGGTTTAAACATTGTTAGCCTTGTAAAACCACGTTTGCACTGCGCAAAGAGCTCACACTTCCGAATGAGAGAGAGAGAGAGATGGTTAAATTGCCTTTTCCCATTTGCTACCCTGCACGTGGGGAGGGGAGAGGGAAAGAAGAGAAGACGAGAGTTCAAATTTTTCGTTTGCGTTGGACAAGGCGCAGCGCGCCAGCTGTCGGGCACCCGAGTATACATTGTTTTATCCACGCAATGCAATAATGCAGCACAAACTAGGCGAGGGCACTGTGGAAGTGCACATGAACGCGCACACTGCTACTCGTGTCCTTGTCTCGTTTATGCAACACTCGTTGTCCGAGTCTTTCCAAAAAAACCCGCGCCGCGACGCTGTTACTGTTCTTTTGAGGCGGTTCAGAAACGTTCGTATGAGTTTCTGGGCCTACTGGGTATACGGTATTCTTCCATGCCAGGGGTACAGGGTCTTCTTACCGGGGCATAGGGATGTTTTACAAGGAAATATGGTCTTTTTGCAGGCGTGTAGAGAGAGAGAGAGAGAGATGCAAATTAGAGAGAGGCACGGAGGTTAACCATCCATCCTGTTAACCATCCGGTTTGCTACCCTGCACTAGGGAAAGGGGAAGTAAACACTGAAAGAAGAGCGGGGACAAAAATAAAGGCGTGAAAAAAGAGAGGACAGGATCATTATAGTCTTTCTAACAGGGGTTCCTGTTATACTAATGTAGCGCCTTCTTACAGTGGTATAGTTCCTCCTTAAATACTCGTAGGAATACAGGGACTTCTTACAGGGCTCCTCCTTATTATAGTATTATATTGAATTCTTGCAGGGGTGTAGTGTCTTCTTATAAGAATATATGGATTTCTTACAGGGCTCCTGTTATAGTAATATAGAGTCATCTTTAGTGGTATAGCGTCCTAAAGGAACGTGTAGGGACTTCTTACAGGGGTGCGCAGGGTGTTCTGGCCATATAAAGGGTATAGGAATTATATAACATTAGCCCCAATAAAGGGGCCGATCGTCCAGTGTGTTCCGCCGTGCTTGTTAGTATGCCGACCGAAACTTTCCACCGACAACGAAAGTCCCCAACCCTGGACGCTGTAACCGTCTTTGTCCTTCCCTGGGTCTCCAGCCCGTACCGGCGGCTCCGTCGAGCCCGGTGACGCCCGCGGAGGCGGCGGCCAGCACGTCGACGACGGCGGCGACGACGACGGCGGCGGCGGCCGAGCGCAAGCCGCTGCTCGTCGCCTACCTGAGCAACGTGGCCGGCACGGACAACCTGCGCCGCCAGGGCCTGGTGGTGTCGGGCGCCATGAAGTACGCCGTGGAGCTGGTCAACCGGAACCGGTCGATCCCGGGCTACCGGATGGAGATGATGTACCGGGACACCCGCGGCGAGATGCTCCGGGGCACCCGGGCGGTGCTCGACTGCTGGAAGGGCGGCGCAGTCGCCTTCTTCGGACCGGAGGACTCGTGCTACGTCGAGGCGGCCGTCGCGGCCTCGCTCAACCTGCCCATGATCTCATACGTGAGTGGCGAGGACCCGACCACCGTGTGGCGACGCACGTGTGATATGCGCGCCCTCGCTTCTTTCTTCTTCTGTCCGCTTTGTCGCGATGATTTTTTTTTTTTTTTGGCATAGTAGTTCTGCGGAAAGCCGCAAGGTGGAGAGAATTAATTAATAAAAGGAAAATCAGACATCCACCCGTCCGTAGCAATTGCTACGAAAAGGAAACCTAGGTTTTTTTTTTCGAGGAACCCGTATGGGTTCCTTTGATGTTACAAAGGAAACCAAGGCTTTTCTTTCGAGGAACCCGTATGGGTTTCCTTTGTAGCAATTGCTACGAACGGGTGTATGTCTGATTTTTCTTTATTATAGTTTTTGTTTTCGCGGCGCACACGTTTTCCCGGAGACCCAGAGGCAGATTATTACAGCGCGGCGTAATCGCTTTTTCTGTAGACGGTTTCGCTCGCACGATCAGAGCAGCCAGAGTGCGGCCCCAAAAAACTTTCGGTCACGGGCCTTATTAGCTTACTGCGCCTGAAAACAAGCGCATTTTTAAGCTGTTTCACTGTGCGCAAAGTGTTATCTTTAAGTTCTGAGATAAAGGAGGTGCGCGTTACGCCTCAGGACTAGTACATAAAAATTTTCGTGTAACTTACGGTAACCTTGACTTGTAAAATTGTCGTTATGTAGGGAGGAAAGGTGCTGAAAATGTGCGGGCTTAATTTTCAACGCACTCTTGCTACTCGATACTGCCGCCAATGCCTTTCTTTCACGCTACATTTAGCGGGCAACGTCAGTGAGCAAAACCGCAAGCCGTCTATGTTTGTCAACAACAAAAGGGTGTACAGTCTGTTTCCGATATACCGTGTTTTAACGCGACAGCGTTAAGGAGCTCGTGTTCCAGAAAAGCCGGTGTCAGCGTCGGCGACGTTGGCCGTGAGTGATAAATCCCGGGAGGCACTTCATGAATAAAAAACAACTTGCAAGACGGGCTGGGTGGGAATCTTTACGTGACGAATTGCGACGCGATGTGGCGAATCGCATCGCATTTCTAGCTCGTCGCGTTCGTGTATACGCGGCGGCAATGCGCCATTAAGAGTGATCGCGTTAGCGTGCCAAACGTTTAGGTAAATTGAGACGGGTAAGTCTGTTCAGGCGATGCATGTGTGAACGCTAGCGCATCGCACCGAAGGAGAGAGAGAAAGGTGAGACGGCTGCTGGGCGTATGCTCTCGGGCCCCCACTCAACGCCGAAACGAAATAGCTGGATGCGGGTATCGGGTTCGTTTAGCAAGAAGGGCGATGTGCCACCTGTCGTCGACGCATAGTATTACGGCGATGCGCTAGGAAATGCGAAACGCTACCATCGCAGTCGTGTGAACGCGACCGCAGTCGTTTCACGCGCGCGCTATAACAGCCGCACACCTGCTGCCCAAAGAAACATCCGGTCACGTGCCTCATGGGTCTACATGCCCGGAGCACGAAGCGCGTTTTTAAGTTGTTTCGATGTTGCGAAAGTCTTTTTTTTTTACGTTTCCAGATGAAAGAAAGGCGCACATTGCCTGATGTCTAACTAATTTTCGTGTAGCTTACAGTGCTATTCTCTTTTAAAACTGTGATTATGAGTGCGTTTATGTATAGGGGGAAAACGTTGAAAAAGTGGGTTTTTGTTTTAACGCACCCCTGCTGCTCCCGGTTGTAAATTTCTCCCGCTAAACTTAGCCGACTGTGCGAGCGGCCGAAACCTGGAGTCGTCGAGGTCCTGTGCCTGTAAGCAGCGAAACTGTCTATTGCCTAGCCTACTGATATGTTATGAATTTGTCTGTTTGTTTGTTTGTGCAAAGGTGAAATGCTGAAAATATCTCCCCCTGCGTGGACAAAGTAACTGCCTCGTCATGTGTGTTATCGCTGAGAGGCGTCTTTGAGAAAAGAGTGCGTTGGCATTTATTTCTTTTCCAGCACCTTTCGCGTCGTACGACGGTGTAACACTCCTTTCGGACGCGTTCGTCACCGCGTCATCTGTTCACACGCCGCTGGTCGGTTCTCCAATTGGCCAAACCTGTTGAAGATATCTTCCAATGGGCCAAACCTGTTGAAGACTTCAAACGAGGCATTCTTGTGCTCACGCCCGGGCGTGATTGCTCCTAACAATTGCGTAACAACGTCTAGCTTAGCAAAATAAACAGCGTTAGAACATATATTTTCTAAAGAGGCTGCACACAGCTAAGAAACTCGCATCTGTGTGCACCGTAGAGCAAGGAAGCAAGGAACTAGGACGGAGCGTTGTAGCGCTACATAATTTAACTGAGTCGGCCCAACACGCGAGCCACCTCGGAAAAGCCTCCTTTTCGCCGCGGAAAGGTGTTGGCCCCAGGTTCGAATCCCGGACAAGGATGAATTCTTTCAACCGCGAAGCTTTCTTTCTGGGGAAACCCGGTATGGGATTTTCTGTGTGGCTACGTGCTTCATTTGGGTAGATGACAATTTTTTTCCCTTTCGTGGCATTCCTCGCACCTTGCGGGATTCCGCTGAACTGGCGTATCACCGTAATAGATTCAATCGTGACTTAAAACACGCAAAAAAAATAATAAATTGCCAGCCTGTGTCGACTTTCCGGAGATGTCAGGCTACAAGGAGTCATTGGCTCCTCCCCTCTCGCGAAAAGCTTCGGGTGCTCTTTTTTTTTCTTTTATCTTTCGGGTTGTTGCCTGGTTCCCTCTCCTCTTTGTCGCGGCGAAGTGGCAAGTGCTCGAGTGCTCCTCGTTGTCACCGTCCTCGACTGTCCAACGCTTGTTTGCCTCCCGCCCCCCAACTTCTTTGCGCTGCCGCTGCGAAGATAAGAGCTCACACGTCTTCGAGTGTCACTGTAATTACAGCAAGAGTGCAGTGCCTGCGTAGGGTGCAGCGTGGACGAAGAGTGACTGCGCCGTGCCGTAAAGGCTGACTCTCAATCCGCACGGCCTTCCGCACACGTGCGGAAGGTCGTGCGGAAAACTGCGTATGTCGCGCACAGGTGCACACATTTCGTGTTTACACTGCTTGCGAACACAGTACATGGCTAACCGAAATCCGTGCACCTTGTGTGCGAAATGTGCACTTCTGCACAACTCCGCACGCGTGCGGAAGGCCGTATGGATGACCGTGCGGAATGAGCGTAAGTCGGCCCTTAAGTCGTCACTCGACAAACGGGAAGCCCGATTGACGACGGGTTTCTGTACATATGCTTATAATTCTTTTTTTTTTTTTGCAAGCGTCTGCTTTAATCTTGTTGAAGAGCTGTCAACAGAAATGAAATTATGCTTCAGGGCCTGCTGGGACGATAACGCGAAATTTCTCTTTTTTATGCGACGTTGCCGCCCGTAGTGCGTCGTTATCGGAAGTCGAACGCGGTGTGCGCCTTATTCGCGAGCATGCTTTGACATATGCTCGGAATCCTGCTTTGATTGACAAACAGCTGACTTTCGGCGACTGACACTGCACTGTGGTGTGATAATTTGTTTTTATTAGTCTTGGATACTTAGCCTTTATAGAAGTGTACGTTTGCGTACTGCATATAAAAACGTAAAACGCGTACCGTTGATGATAATATCAAGTCGAAATACTCAATTGCTCTTCAAGTAGGGATTCACGCGGGCGTGCGAGTTTCCAACTCACTCTACACGACCTGCAACGTGGAATCTGACTCGCGGCACCTTTCTGGCAGTCTCCAGGAGTGCGATCTTGCGTGACGGTTTCGAAAGCTAGCCGATCGCTACCACGCCTTCGTGCGAGTGGTCAGAAGATCGCGCTTTCGCCCAGAGAAAAGCACGGTTTTGACCATCACGCGCCACGAGGCAAAGCGAATGGCTCGCTTCTTTCCGAACTGTTACGCAAGATCGCGCGCCCCCCAGAATAGCATATATCCCTTTCGCCACGGGCGATGGCTCAGCGGCTTGTCACGGGTCGGCCGTGTATAGTTATGGGGCATAGTGTATAGTTATAGTGTAAAGTGTATAGTTATAGTGTAAAGTGGTCGGGCCTCCTTCCAAATGTTCTTTGAAAAAATAAACATGATTTTTATTTTTTTTATTTTTAATAGTATAGTGTAAGTGTGTGTAGTGTATAGTATAGTGTGTATAGTGTGTAGTATAGTGCATAGTGTCGGCAGTGTGATAGTGTGTGTAGTGTATAGTATAGTATATAGTGTGTGTCGTGTATAGTATAGTGTGTAGTATAGTGCATAGTGTCGGCATTGTGTGGTATAGTGTATACTGTGTGTAGTGTGCAGTATAGTGTATAGTGTGTGTAGTGTATAGTATAGTGTGCATAGTGTGTGTAGTGTACAGTATAGTTAGGGGGTATAGTGTATAGGTCGTGCGCTTTACCGCGAACGCCAGCTTCGAGAGATCTTCTTTCGGTGCCTTGTGTGCGAGGCGACCGGCAGCGGGCTGCCGGGGCTTATCTCTCGGACGTCTGGGCGACGGGATGTGGTGCTGGCGCGGGGCGATAAGGCGGCGAGGACGCGCCTTCGGAGATAAATATAGCCCGCTTATGTGGAGGCGAGAGAGCGCGTCCCAGAGCCGTGACGACACGTTCTCGTGGGGGCCGTTGTGCAACTGCCGTTATGACCGCGAGGATAGCGGAAGGTGTGCGGCAATTCGAAAATAGGATTTTATTTTTCTTTCGGGAGGGGGATGGGGTCAAAGTTACTGAAGCAAATTGAATTGAACAAAGTAAATTGAAGAATATGTGAATTGAAGTCATATATCGCTGGATTGACGTGGACAAGAAAGACGACACGATGTGCGCGCACGTCTTGCCGTCTTTCTGATCCGTGTCGATCCAGCGCTGTGGCTTCAATTGGTGCAACGAACCCAACTAGCCCAAAAATCTGCACTCCCGAACAATGTAGCGAAATTCGGGCTGTAGATGACGCGCAGAGAGAGGCCTGCGAGTTTTGCTCGACAAATGGCAGTGCCCAGTGAAGACTAGTTAAAGGTTTACTAATTGTTGCTTCAATTGTTCACATTGAAACTCGCGGTGAACTTGCGGAATGGAAGTCAGTAAGCCGCTTCGAAGTCACGTTCTGCATAGCAGAGATCCGGAGGCTGTGACACGACTTTCTCCAGGTGTTCGTTTTCCAATTTACATTGTAAAAAAATTGCATTCGCGTTATAGTTTAGTTCGTCCCGAAACGATAAAAGCAGGCGTTTCGGGATCAGTTCTATAGCCCTAACGCGAATGTATTTCCTGGCACGTTTGAAGAACGTATGTCTTCGAGTGCGACGTCATTTCTTGGGAATTCTGCCAAAGCAGACACGAATTCACTGCCCCCAAAGCGTTGCTTCGATTTCTCAACTTCTCAGTTACAACATGCGCCGTAATCCGGACAATTAGAACACTCAGAATATTAGGATAACTACAAAACCTACGAAAACTACGCAAGTAGTGCGGTCATACGAGTCATAACTCCACGCGCTTTGCAGTGCGGATGTTTATTTATTTATTTATTTGCTCTGAAAGGCCTTCCAGAGAACAACTACCGTCATATATATTACGACTACAACTTGCGAACGTAGAGTTACGTCGAATCACGCGACGTTTGTGCTCATCAGTGCTTCTGGCACGCAACGCACTATTTTTCGGTCGCGAGCGCACGCGGTGCGGTGAGGTCACTCGTCGCAGAAGCGTGTCACTCCGCTCGTTTCTGTGGCGAATGCGTTCAGATATGGCGACGCCTCGCACGCAATAATTAGGTAGTGCTTTGCGACGTGCAAGTACGATCAACTTATTGTTAACGTGGAATTACATGTCGCGTGCTTATACCTTTCCTTGCGTGCCCTATACGTATACGTGACGCACTACTTCTTTCGTCGAGAACGCGAGCACCTATACTCCGCTCCATAGGTTGCATTCAACGCTGTGGAAGCTACGCAAGAAGTTCGGTTAAGAGAAGGTATATCACTCCGCGCGTTCGGTCTATGCTTCGCTGCGCGCCAACAGCAATCGCTCGTGCAAGCATGCACCTGAGGTTTGTCGCGATGGTTTGCAAATAAAATACCCCAAAAATTAAGTAAAAAATCAGTCTGTCGAATGGTGGCAGTTCCAAACCGGTTTGTGTCCGATTTCAGCTGTCATGCACCTGATGCACCCAGATTTATACGCGGCTCACAAGCGCAGATGTTGCGACTCTAGAGCCACCCTAGAGTATATCCTACGGCAATGTAAGGCTGTAATACACAGTAACGGTGATGCAGCCTCAAACAGCGACAGCCTCCGCGCGCGCTGGGAGTCTGCGTTGCTCAGCTCCGACCTGCAGCACCAAGTCTGGGCCGTCCAGGTAGCCGAGGAAGCCGCCAAGGGCCAGCAACCCTTGGCCGAATTCTAGGCGGGGTCCGGTACCACCCCACCAAGTTGCAGGGCACACAATAAAGTTGTATGAACGAACGAAAACCAACCAAAATATTAAATCACCTAAAACAACGCATTGGGAGCCATATGCCACAGTGTGTCTGTTTCTAAGGATTAACACTTGTTACATTCAATACTGAGCCCGTATAAACAACATTTGCACACAATTGCGGTCAAAAACATCGAGCTATATCCATGTGCGTACGAAGCCACTGCCAGACGTTTCCCCAGCCTCCGCAGCGTTGACTGCTATGTATGGAACGGAGTGTAGAGAAGTCTGTCGAGCCTCCGTATAGCGTTGACTGCAATGTGTATCAAACGGACCGTATCCATATGGCATGAACCTATACGGCCTCCGGGAGACCGTCTTCGTGTAGCTTATAACCCCAGCTCTCTGCCTCGTTCCCCAGTTTCCCGATCCGTGCTCTACTACACTCAAGCCCATTCATTGCCCTGCAGGCGCTGCCGTCGCGGTGCTTGATGGCTCTCAATCGCGTTCCGCATCTCGGAATCAATTTGGCCTCCGAGTGGCGGTCGTGGGCGGTTGCGAAGCGCGTGCGCGGTGGAAGCGCGATTGGCGTTCCAGCGCTGTTTGTTTATGAGAGTGCTCTCTCCCTTACGCTGAGTGCGTCCCACGCGCCGTTGTTGCGAGCTGGCCAAAGGCTTTGAACGAGACGCGATTGAGGCGCCATACGTATTACGGCGCTCGCTTCGCTTCAGTGCGATCTCTTGCAACGCTGCTATGCCAAGCGGGAGAGCTCGAGCCTTCGCGTTTCATACATCAGACGCAACGCTGTGGCGGCTACTTTTTGCAGTGGCTGCGTTCGCACCTAGAAACAGTGCGGTGTCATCCGATAGATTCTTGTGAAAATGTTCTTTATGTAAGGTCAGTTCTGAACGTAAATAAAGATTTGCCCTCAGAAGCAAACAAAGTATGTGCTCATTCGGCTGCTAACACGCTGTCTTATATCGATTTGCTTTTCGTTGTTCTTTATTTGCAGCTAGTTGCGGCAGCCTCACGTGCATGCTCGCGCGAGCAGACGCCGCTGGCGCACAGCGAAGCACTGCAGGCGGAACGCGCGGAGTGATAAACTTTGGGGACCGCACTTCTTGCATAGCTTCCCCAGCGTTGCACCTCATGTATGAAACGGAGTATAGTACTAGGGAAATGA
The DNA here is from genome assembly GCF_050947875.1 of Dermacentor variabilis. Lineage (NCBI taxonomy): Eukaryota > Metazoa > Arthropoda > Arachnida > Ixodida > Ixodidae > Dermacentor > Dermacentor variabilis. The sequence goes on along the minus strand of NC_134575.1, from coordinate 37,661,911 downwards.
GGGAAATCGAGGGGCGGGGGGAGGGAAGCTCGAATTTTTCCTTTGTAGTTACTACCACGCGACGCCCATAGAAAGCGAAGCCACGGAAGGCGTGGCGAAGATTGTTTTTTTTTTTAATTGAAGCGTAAAAAAGGTCGAGGACACCTAAGCGCTTCTCATAAGTTGTTCATTAGCGTCTTATGAGTTACGAATGTGTTTGCTTTTTATATATTTTATATATTTATACTTTTTATATATTTATTGGCTGTTTTTTAGATGTACGCCTTCTTGTGATAATGATATTGCATTTCCTCCTACGATTCGAAGTGTGTATCTTTATTATCTCTTGTGTTCTTCGATTTGCCACTCTTGCACGCAATTTCTATTTGCACTGCTGTCAAGTAGACGGTCAGTGGACGCAGTCAAGCCCTATCTTGAGGCTTTTTTGTCCGCTGTCCGCAGCATCACTGTCAGTAGATGTTGATGCTGAAAGAAAGCGAACCGATGTGGTTATAGGAAAGATGGCAGTTGCTCCGGAGATCCTGTCGTCGAGGTGGGGCGCCGCTCTGCGCGGCTCAGACCTGGGAATCCAGACGTGGGCAGTCCAGCAAGCCCGTGAGGCGGCGTTGAGGCAGGGCCTTGGCGTTCCCCCGTGGGAGACCTGAGCCCGGGTCGGGTTAAACCTTGCCGGACGTACAAGAAAGTTGTATCCATCCATCCACCAATCCATCCATCCATCCATCCTTCGAGTTACTGTATTACTAAAGCGCCAAACAGACGACACAAGAAGAGACAGACGAACGCTCATCCGTGTCTCTTCTTGTGTCGTCTGTTTGGCGCTTTAGTGCTTCAGTAACGTGCGCCAACTAGCCCAACAAAAAGTTCTGCTGGAACATCCTCCTTCGAGTAACGAACTACTCGTGGGCAAGCGAGCGCATTGAGGCGCTCGGCGCGTTTTGCTTGGTCCTTTTACCGAGGCGCAGTTTAGAACGCGAGCGAGAACCAACGGGAACTCCGTCGAGGCGCGCTCGTCACGTGGCGTCGCAGCCAATGGAAATGCAGGTGCCGGTGGGAACAGGATGCCGGCTTTCTCGCTCAGTGAGCCGTTTGACGCTTTCGCGTCAAAAAGTAAGCAAGGAAAACGTAGGAAAAGACAACTTGCCGCGGTTGGGGGGGGGCGAACCCACATATCACTAAACACACATGTGCTGTGCTGTGCCGCTTAAGCTACTGTGATGGTCATCCTGGCGCGAACACACACACACACACACACACACACACACACACACACACACACACACACATATATATATATATATATATATATATATATATATATATATATATATATATATATACATATATACATACATACATACATATATATACATATATACATACATACATACATACATACATACATATATATATATATATATATATATATATATATATATATATATATATATATATATATATATATATATATATATATATGTGTGTGTGTGTGTGTGTGTGTGTGTGTGTGTGTGTGTGTGTGTGTGTGTGTGTGTGTGCTACGGGCGTTAGACAGGTTGAGAGTGTTAGCGAGCGCCACTCGCGGCCCTGGCGGTGAATGCGTAACGTCCCTGCAACCTCAGAGACGTGAGTTTTGAAGCAGACAAGTGGCAAATAAACCCTCCCCGTGTACGCCGCATCACGGCATCAACACTGGCAAATGCCTGGCCATCGCTCTGCAATGAGCGAGAAAAAATAACTTACTTTATTCCACTTTTATTCGCATTCATCCACCTTAATTCACTTTACTGCACTTTAATTCGCTTTACCTCCACCTTAAGCCACCTTACTCTAACCTGTTCTGACTGCAATTTACTTCACTCTTGTTCACCTTAATTTACTTTAATTACCCGGAGTTACTTCTGGTCAACGTTGTTATTCCATATACTAGCATCTGCAGTACTATTGACGTCATACAAGACGCTGATGACGTCACATTGATTTTTAGTACCACTCATTAAGGACAGCAGTGCCGGATTTTCTGCCTCATGATACATACAATGCTTTCGCATCAATAAGTGGGACTGGTGGCTGGAGGAAGGAGGGACGGAGTAGGAGGGAGCATGGGGATGCGAATAGGCGGCGTCCGAATCCGCGCCTCATTGGCGGCTTTCCTTGAGTAACAATAGCGAGTCTCGAAGTCCGCGCTTTCTTTTTCTGACTGTGTGCGCCGAAGTGATTCGAGAGGCGGAAACACGTCATGGCTGCCATGTTTAACAGGCGTCATCCCTATTTTGAATCGGAGTTGAGTGCACGTACATGGAATCTTGAGCGTGCATGCTGGTATTGTTCGAGTCGAGAATTTGACGATCGCTTCTCGAATCACTGTGGCCGGACGTACGGCGCTGCCGCCATTTTCAAACGTACATTCTTTTGTCGAGTTTCATATTTTTTTATTAATAATCTATGTAACAAAAAGCGGACGAGAACGTGGGAACTATTTCGTGGAGCGCCGCCGCTCGTTCGCTTCGCCTTCGTAACTTCTGGCTCCGTCACCCCAGGAAGTAGTAGTCCGGGAGTAAATAGGGCGTGTATACTATTCCCGCGAGTATTCACAGACTGCACTCTCCAAGCCAGTGCGTAAACTCTTAAGCAAAATTACACCTTTTTTTGCGGTGTAATAATCGTCATCTGTCTTGTTTGCGTTTCCTTCCTCGAAAACGCTGCGCTCGCTACTTTCCTGTGGAGAATGCCCTGTCATGCTGATAACGGGCATGCCGTTCGTGACTTGGAAGTACCGGGCTCGCCGCGTTAAAGAAAGGAAATGCGGACAAGACGGATGACGATTATCGTTGCGCGGCAAAAAGGGTGTAATTTCGCTTAAGAGCGTACGTGGCCGCGCGCTTATTCGCACAAATTGTAGCTTAGCATTGCCACGCCGTTCCACGGCAACTAGGCGTTTTAATCATCGCGCCGCGGAATCGACGAACTGTGTTACGCAAGTTCGCAAAAATTTGGCTCTCCGCTCGGCGCCGTCTGGGTGCACGAAGTGCAGCGAGGTAGGCACGGTGTACAGTCAACCGCAAAAGTTTACGGGACGCAGGATCTGCCAAGAAGCTGAGTTCTCGCGAAGGCGTGGTCACACAGCCCCGAATTACATGTTCCAGCGTGTAGTAAGTAGCCTTCGCCACCTACACGGTGATTCATTAAATACGAAGTGTCACGCCTTAAACAGTGCCGGCATTCACATTTGAAGGGGAAACCGCGTGCCGCAAACTTTTGCTGTTGACTGTACGTGGCCGCGCGCTTGTTCGCACAAATTGCAGCTTAGCATTGCCACACCGCTCCGGGGCAAGCCAGCGTTTTAATCATAGCGCCGCGAAATCGACGAACTGTCTTACGCAAGCTCGGACATATTTGGCCTTCTGCTCCGCGCCGTCTGGTTGCCCGAAGTGCAGACAGCTAGGCACGTGGTGCGCGTCGTCGGCGAGTGTATGCGACGCACGACATTAGCACGCCGGTTGCTCCACGTCGAGCGAGCGAGGCGGATGACCGTGCATGTTTAATGGACGCGGAATTTGTGGCATTATAATGCGAGAGAGCACGGCACTGCGTTGTTCGAAAGAAGGGGGAGCTCTCCGCTATAATTGTATTCGCCCCGTCGCCCCAGGCTCGCCGTCAAGCTCGCGCCGTGCGAAACGGTCCTCTCTCGCGGTACTCTCTCCCCTCTCTCGCTGTCGCGAAAGTGTTAATACAAATTTTGCGCGCTCATTAATCAATCCGGGTCACAGTAAAGGCGCTGAACCGGTATAGCTGATGGCTATCGAGCTGCGGACGTCAAATAGTTCTAGATGCTCCACTAACGCGAACGCCTGTTTTCGAATTAATAAATTTATATTTTCCGCATCCGAAGTATAAACAATTGGTAATAATTAAAGAAAGGACAATGCGTTAAGCAGATGTGATTTTTCGCGATGGACGGCAGCCCTCAATAAACGAATTAGTTCTGCCGAAATACGCAAGATAGAGGAGAGAGAGAGATGAGGAGGAGGAGGAGGAGGAAAGGCAGGGAGGTTAACCAGATATCAGTCTCCGGTTTGCCACCCTACACTGGCGATAGGAGATGGGGGCTAAAAAGAGGACAGAGAGGAAAGCGTTAAAATGTATCTACGTGTACCTGATCGAAGACGCACGTACAAGAGCAAATACTCTCAACCTGCAAGATGATCGAAACGTGTGTCTGCTGCAGTAAAGGGCCGGGGTCGATCGATTCGGCACGTCGTGATGGGATGATGGAGCCAAGACCGTGCTGGACGTCCGCATTCCAGATGTGCTGTGATAAAATGCGCATGGGAGCGTTAACTAATCAGCGGTTGAGTTATAAGCACGAAACGTTTAGAGTGCTGAGTAAAAAAAAGAAAAAGAAAGCAGGAAGAGATAGTCGGAGGTCGGGTCGCTGCAGTCGTAAAAAAACGTACAGTATAGAGGTGGAGGTTTTGATGAAAAGTAATAATATAAGGTAGAGATAGGAAGCATTCTATAGGTTACGTCTGCTATAGTTCGATCGCACATGTTCTGCTAGACTGCTCTGATAGGATAGGGCTAGACTGTTAATTCGAATGGGTGGCTTGTCGAGGTTATCAGACTGCCGAGGAACCTAGAGACTTATGACCGCATAGCCGAAGTTCACCGAAGATGTTGCCGGAATGTTTCCACACATGAATCAAATCCTAGGTGATAATAACGGTAGTTGGAAGGATTGAATTGTCTTCGACACTCCGATGCCCTATTCATTTAAGCACATTCAAGCAAGAGACCGAAAGACGGTGCAAGGCGTCTTACGCAAAAGACGTTATGAATATTGGTGAAAAAAAAAAGAAGTTATTGATAGTGCCAGAGTCGTTGCAGGCTTGAGTAATTGTACAGTATAGATTTAGAGCCCGTATGTGAGGAAGTCAAATATTAAGGAGAGGCAACCAAAATGCTATAGGTTGCGTACGCGCGTTGGATAACCTGATTGGACCCAAGCTGGCTATACGCGACTATTTGTCGCCGCCCCGCGTTTAAAATGGCGCTCCAATTAATATTACTATCATCATCGCTTCGTGCCCCGCATTTTTTTTTTCCGGCCAGTAACTCTCTCTCTCTCTCTCTCTTTGGTGTCGCTTTAAAGAACCGAATCAGTACCAACTGCTCTCCCCGTAGGGAGAGCTTCGCTGGACAGATTTCTAATCGCGATTACTTTGCTCGCGTCACCGCTCGCAGATAATGCGGCACGCATTTAAAGCTCGCGCTGCCGCCGGCCTTCACAGCGAAACGACCGAAGACGCGAAGTCGCCAGAGTTCTTTTTTTTTTCTTATCAGATCTGCCAAAAGCCGCTCGGATTTGGCAAGCCCGCACTGCGATCTGTATACATGCAGGCTCGCAGCTTCGTCTTTTGGGAGCGCTTGTTTAAACGAGCTCGTACACAAACGACGCGGGATAATCATCTCCGGCCACGTGACCTTGAATCGGCGGGATAATCCGCGCGGCATTCGCTATTGGCGACAATTTTTTTTTCTTGTTACCACTTCGGCGCCTGTTTGTGTCGGCGGCGCCTTTCAAGCTCAGACTCCACTGCCTCTGCCAGTTTTACGCGGCGAGTGGAAAATGTCGGGCCATGAGCGAGAAGAAACTCTCGAGAGAGCCCGGAAACTCCAGCTTGATTCGACTAACCGGCGCCAAGTTCTTGAAGAGATTATGCGTCAGTGTTACACCGTGCACCTAATTTACGCGCTTAAATGTAGATAAGGGCGCAATTTTTTTTTCAAGTCACGTTTATTTCGAACAAGTCAGAGGTTCTTAGGCGAAAAAAATGTCACAGACAACTTCAGACCCATTGAGACTATTGAGACCAAGGACCCATTAAATAGCAGCAGGCAGTTGGCAAAAGGAATCACCTGATACACTCTACAAGCGTATGCCAAAATTTAGACATGAAGTAGAATTCACGCAGCGCAGCCCTTTCAGTGTACAAAATAAACGCACATAATACACATGTCACACCATCCTTGTCAACACTTAGATAACTTAGATAATTTAGACGATAACAACTTAGATAATTTTGTGCATAAAGTGTAATATATATCAAGATACCCAAAGAAATATGTTGGTGCTCGAGCGGTCTATGACTCGCGCTCCGCACACCCGAAAGTGAATAAGGGCGTAAATGGATCCGTAACTGACACCTTTACAGCACCCTTTTCAGTTGTACACGCTCTCTTGAGAAAAAAAAAGAAACGTTTGCACCCTTTGGGGCTTATCTTGTACCACAGCAATGATCGTCGTCTGCAACTGCTTGCGTTTCCTTGCGTGAAAACTCCGCGCTGCATTGCTCGTCGAGAATGCTGTGTCATGCCGCCAATGCGCATGCCGTTCGTGACTTGGAAATACCCGGGCCCGCAGCGTTCAGTATAAAAACAGTTGCACCCTTTGGGGTGTATATTTGTCCCACAACAATAATCGTCATCTGCCTTGCCCGCGTTTCCTTTCTTTAACGCTGCGAGCCCGGTACTTCCCAGTCACGAACGGCATGCGCGTTTATCAGTGTGACGCAGCATTCTCGACAGGAAAGTAGTGAGCGCCGCGTTTTCAAGAAAGGAAACGCAAGCAAGGCGGATGACGATTATCGTTGTGAGACAAATATGCACCCCAAAGGGTGCAACCGTTTTAAGAGTGTTAAAGAAAGGAAATGCGGGAAAGGTATATGGCGATTATTGTTATGGAGCAAGATGAGTCCCAATTGGGGGTGCGAACTTTCTTTAAGAGCGTGTAAAATGGTGGGTCATAGACGAATTTACACCTTTCGCTTTCGAAGATGTAAATTATATAACGGCGTAAAGTGAAAGAAATGGCCCTGGGTATCTGTCTGGCTTCGTTACTAGTACAATAATACAGCGGTAATACAGTGGCTGTTGTCTTTATGGCATTACAGTATACTAGCAGTACTAATTGTGGTCGCACAGTCCAATGATAGCAGCCGCAACAGAGCCGACTGTGGCGGCGGTTCAGTGTGGTGTATTAACCGTGGCAATAATAGCAGTGGTAATTATGGTGTCAGAAGTACTGGTATTGTTACCGCTACTGTAATGACAGCACTACTGAGACTGCCAGTAGCATCGCTACTAATAGGCTTTCACTAACGATGAGAGTATATATTAGCAATAGTATTAGAAGCACTATCAATAATAATAGTAAAACTAATAATAATGATTAAATTATACGGTTTTACGTGCCAAGACCACTTTCTGATTATGAGGCACACCATAGTCGAGGACTATGGAAATTCCGACCACCTGGGGCTCTTTAACGTGCGCCTAAATCTACGTACAGAGGTGTTATCGCATTTCGCCCCCATCGAAATGCGACCTCCGGCGCCGGGATTCGATTCCACGATCTCGTGCTCAGCAGCCCAACACCACACCCACTGAGCAATCACTGCGGATAATAATAATAATAATAATAATAATAATAATAATAATAATAATAATAATAATAATAATAATAATAATAATAATAATAACAATAATAATAATAATAATCGTTGGCTGTAGCAGTACTAACTCTATTTCTTAAGGTTTGTTGGTAGCTGTAGTAGTAACAGATGTTCTTGACTAGTTGTAATGGTACTTGCCTACGTCGCCGGATTACCCTAGAAGCACGACAATCCCCGTAACCTCGAATAAATTCGGCGGACAAGTTGTTCTAATTTTTCTGCAATTGTAGAACGCCTGTTCGGGCATTTAAGACGAGGTGAAGCGAAGACATATTACTGCAGTAATGCAGTTTCGAAAGTGCCTGCGGGAGAGTTTGTTGAATAGAGAGAGAGAAATAGAAAGGGAGAGAAAGAGAGCGTCTTCTTTCTTCGTCTCTTCCACTTATCTTCGTTTTTATCTTTTCTTACGTTTTTATTTCTTTCGTATTCTTACGCGGCGATGCACAAAATCTCTTAGCCTTTGTGAGCCGAGTCTACTTTAGGCTTAACGAAGCGGCTTAACGTAATCGGCTCCGTCGCGGTGGCCGCTTCGGAACGGCACGTCTTGGCTTGGCCTAGTGCACGCGTTCGCTCCTCGGCCGTGACGTATCTTTTTTTTTTCGTTCGTTCTTTTTTTTTTAAATCTTGGCGCCGCAGTGGTGTGTGTAATAACGGCTCGGGGGCTTCTTATCTCCGCTGGCACACGTTGCATGTCGCCGCGAATGTCGTCCGAGCTATGTCGGCAGGCAGAGCGTGGTCTCGCGAACAAGTAGGAGCTCGTTGGTCCCAATTCCGTCTTCCATCGCGTATCAGGGTCGAAGCGCGTGCTCGCGTTTTGATTATGTTATTCCTCTCGAGCAAGTAAAAAAGAGCCCGCGGAGAAAGCTTCCGGCTGCTGCCACCAACCGGCCCCTCTTTGGAGAGTTTGCCACGTGGGTGCTCAGTCAGAAGTTTTTACGCATTCACGAGGTACATATATACTGGCTTCTGTATGCGTGCCGATGTTAGAAGGGAGCTTTATAGGTCGGTACAGATGAAATCTATGTGCGCGGGAATGGGGAAAGTCGCTCCGGTCGGCACGTATATATAATGCAGCAATCTCGACGGGGTTCGCTGCATGCGAAAGGCAAACTCCGCTTGACTTTTTCAGAGCAGATTTCTCGAAAAAAGAAAGAAAGGTCATAAATGTTACTTTATCCGTTCTTTTTCTTTCTTGCGGGAAATGTTAAAAATAATATAAACTAAGAAAGAAAGAACTTGATGCACTACATCTAGAACTCTGCCTCGACAACGAAGAAAACGACATCGCCATTTTGTAAAAGACATTTGTTGAGACGTGTAAGACGGACGAAAGTGATGCGTTGCGCGCACCGCTGTCGAATGTGTGTCATTCACTTGTGAGCATGAATGTTGGTAAACCCTCGTGCAAGGCGTTGTGATACTTCCGCGTAGGCTCTCGTATCACATTTTTATGCACGGCGCGTGTCTGTTTGTTAGTTTTTTTTTGTCCAAATTAAATTCAACAGGCAGGTTGTCACCGTTCGCTGGCGACGAATACACTTTTTCACTCGGTTAATTGTATAGAATAAACGAAAAAAATAAATTTTAAATTATTGCATAAGTAATACTTAAATGACACAGAACATGTACCAGTCGGTTGTTATTAATATGAATTTTTCAGTATGCATAAACGTTTTTTTTTTCATTTCTGGTATTCATTGAGTAAGTGTCGCCGCTCTTGCTTACATTTGTTATTGATGCCTTACTCTGCGCATTCCATTTCTTACTGTGATAGTTTTTTATGGAGATTTTAGGAGAAGATTTAGGTTTTAAGGGTTTTAGGCGGGAGTGGCGGGGGGTGGGGGTGGCAGGTGTATACATCGCTCACGTCGTATCATCCAAATGTCCTGTCGCGGCGCCCACTATAATACATTACTCGTCGCTTCAAGCGCTTAACTTGAAGCCCCTGCTTGGCTTGATATAAACGACGCCTGGTGTGAACGCACCCAGGACTCTAAATGCGTTTCCTTTATAGTGCGTTCACAACAAGGCGTCATTTAAATCAAGTCAAGCGCGGGCTTTAAGATGCGTTTCCGAATACGGGGTGCAAGCGACGTCACTCTGTGCGCACGTGTGCGCTTATTCTTCTTACGTGCTCATTTCCTGACGTTATTTATTTTTTTGTATATTCATTAGCGATTCATTTACGCGTTGCGTACAAGGTCGGCGTTGAAAGTATATAGTTGCCGGCATTTGCAATATCATCAGATAAATAAATCGCGGCAAATGCTCGTGGACAACTGCTGTGTATAGATGCGGCATTGATGGTGTCCCTCGGCTTACGCGAAGGGCGCTGTTCGAACGTGTTATCTGTTACGTAAGCTTCAGGCCAGATAACGCTCTGGTTATATCTCCCGGCTGTCGCTCGCGCCAATACGTACCGGTGGTTTAACACTACACGGGCTCCGTATTGAGGAACCTGTCACAACGGAACTCATTTTGCGCGGCTTTCTGAGACACGTGCGCGCCGAGTTTCTCTCTCGAGCGCCACCTATATTGGCCGACAAGGATGGTGACGTCACGTGTAGGGGAGGAGAGGCGTTGTGCAGCAGTAGTTACGGCGGCCGCGCGCTGTAAAAAAGTTTGCACCCTTAAAAGTTAATAAAGGTTGTCAATCGGTGTTCAACTCGCACCTTTACACTCAGGGAAGAAGGGTGTAAATCAGTGTGTAAATCACTTTTTTATACCCAGAGGGTGTAAGCACACCGTTACACCTGAATGTGTAAATCGGTGTAAATCAGCCTCTAACTAACGCTTACACTCTTAAAAAATTTACACCCTTTGGGGCTTATCTGGTCCCACAATAATAATAATAATAATAATAATAATAATAGTTATCTGCCTTGCTCGCCTTTCTTTTCTCGAAAACTCAGCGCTCGATACTTTCCTGTTGAGTACGCTGTGTCACGCTGATAACGCGCAGGCAGTTCGTGACTTGCAAGTAGCGAGCTCGCAGCGTTAAAGAAGGAAAATACGGACAAGACAGATGGTTTTTATTATTGCGGGACAAGACACCACTCAAAGGGTGTAAACTTTTCTTTAATAGTGTACACTAAAAGAGTGTAACTCACCCGATATAAGTCACTCCCTCACACCCAGTGAATAAGGTTGTTAGACTCGGTCTATAATTCACACCTTTACATGATTGGGTGTAAAGTTGTGAGTTCTAGACCGAGTCACACCCTTACTCGCTTTTAAGGGTGTGTACATTACTTCACAATGCATACAGCGTAACCAGGCCGGCCTCTACTCGGTCTATAACTCACACCTTTACATCATTTGGTGTAAAGTTGCGAGGTATGGACCGATTCACACCGTTACTCATGTTTAAGGCTGTATATTGCTTCACAGTGCGTGTAGCTAACCAGGACGGAGAACGAGTGAAATAAAGGGATCGGATGGCCGGTAATTGCCACGCCTGCCTCTCCACTGTGCTCCTTATTCCTTGGTGCTCGCGTAATATGTAGGGATAAACCCTCCGTACGCGCGAAATATCCCGAAAAAAAAAATCGTCATCTCGCGAGAGTAGCAAGTCCGATCGCTTCCTGGGCGATCTTTCGGGGAAGCGCGTAATATAGGCGGCGCCGTGCTGTGGGAACGCGAGAAGAAAGGAAGAAAAAAACATATTGACTCTCGCTGCGACTGTAGCTTCGGGCCTGCAGTTAATTAAGGGTAATCCAAGCGCACCGGAATCGAGGCGAGCTGCCAGCGACTCCACACGGAGCGAGAAAAGAATGGATGGCCTGCCAGTGTGCCTCGTCCGAATCCCGAGCGTCGTTCGTATATCCCGAGTTTCCCCGTGGGCGCGTCCGAAATCCGTTGGCTTTTTTTTTTACCCGTATTTTTTTTTCTTCGCACTCTGTCCGTCACCCGTCGCGTATTTAACGTTGTGTTCATGATTATATTGCGCGTAGTGTTACACTGACGATTTTAAGTGGAGGACAGGACTTGGACGTACGTAGCGCGAACTAACAGCTGTTTAATACTGTTAAAGGACGCGCTTATATACAAGGATATATGGCGCGGGGGGCGGGGGGGGGCTATAAGAAGATATGACAAGGTGACGACATGTGATCATAATTTGGGCCAGGCATACATCGTTCAATCGCACCCGTTCCTTCACTTAATGTCGTCAGTGTAACACTAAGCACAATATAATCATGAACGTTCACCAGCTAGCCCCCTTCATTGCTTTACTTAGCGTTGTGTGCTGGTTCGCGGACGTCGAGGCCTGCGCGCGTGCTCTCGGCTCCCGAAAATTTCGCGCGACGTGGAATTTGACAAAAAGATATTGCGGAATTCCCCCGCGATGTCATTAAGTAGCGTAGAGTTCAGCGTTTCGATCCGTGGCAGCTTTTTTTTTTTCTTTTGCGTTCTATACACAGCGATCCGTTAAATTTGAAGCGCCTGGCCTTAGAAGCCAACTGAAAAAAAAGAAGAGAGAGAAGGTCAGACTGCGTACAAAAGCCTAGTTTCGTTGCAGATAGATATATATGTTAACCCAGTGTCGGTGGAAAGCGTTACGCAAGAAACATGAGTACATCTGTCACGAAAAGCTCGCAGAATGTAGACGTTCGTGATACTGAAGCCGAAAAATGAATTCACGAAGAACGAGCCCGGGTTACGATTCAGAAAGCGCGAGCGTGCTTTAGAAATTTGTTATTTGTAGTACTAAGCGAATATGCGTGGTGCTTCCCTTATCACCGTGCCTTTGATGGCGATTTCCTCAAGGACCAGTTCGAAACCCAGTAAAAGGGAAACAATAAGGCACAAGGGAAAAAAGCTTCGCTTTAAAAAGCCAATGCTTGAGCTTTCCGTTCGTTGCCAGCTAGTTCTCTCGGACGCCGAACGGTAAGCAGAGGTGTATCTCACTTGCACATCTGTGCGCCTTCGCGAGTCGTCTGCTATTTTAGGACGGCATGCCTTCGCGGACTAGCTTCGATTCACGATTCAACCTGGCCGTTGGGTTGTCTCCCGTATTTGCGCGGGAAGGCCAATTTCTCTTGCATTAGGGGCAACGATTAACCGCGAGCTTTGGAAATTAACCATGTCAAACTAACTGTCTTGAGAGTGAAGTGGCGAAGAGGCGTAAAGAAACTGCGGTAAGCGGAAGAGCCAGTGCGTTAACGAAAGTAAGACAGAGGTCACGAGTGAAAGAAGTAACGCACGTCAGAAATTGAAAGGCGCTCATATGGTCGCTCAAAAGTCAGAAAAAAAAGAAAAAACGAAAACAAAACGTTCGAACAGCACGTGTAAGCAGACTCACTTTTCTGTCTTCCGATTTCTGCTAGACGTTCGCATTCGTTGAGCTTTATTTAAGCGATTTAAGCATTTAAGAGACTTGTTGCGATCGCATGCTAGGTAGGTAATGGGACTTTCATCGTCTAAATTGTGCAACGCTTTAATGTCTCCGCTCCAAAGTCGCGAGCTTGGAACGCCCAAGGCGAAGCTCAGCAAAGTGCTTTTGGCCCCCCGGGGCCCATAACGGGAAAGCAGCAGTAAGGAACTTATTGCCTGCTTTAGGGGTGGGGTCTGTTTGACTGTGTGTGTTTGTGTCTTTATGTCGTGTTACACTAATGCCTCCCGAGTAAGATGTGCATGTAAATGTGCCCAATGTATAAAGGCGCTCATTGTAAGATGCGTGTGGGCGCCCAACTTGTACACATTTAATTTTTGCTTCTCAAATTAAACCTCGGTTGAACAGTGACGTTGGTCCGTGCTTGTTTCTTGTTCTTGTGTTTGTTCGCTTTCCTCGCGCGGGCTACCCACGACCTACGGTGCGGTGCGGTGCTGGTGAGATAGAGGTCGCGGGTTCGATCTCTGCGCGGCTCATAATGACATCGTGGTGATTGGCACGTAAAACACTAGAACGCAAATAATTTCCACTGGGCTACCATAGGACGTGGAAACAGAAGCTGTGCCCGCGGGCTCAGCTTCTGTTTTCTTGCAGAAGGCCTACACCGTCGTCTGGAAAACGTAGGATGTTTTTTATGAAACGTGTCAGTTCGGGAACATTCAGGAGGAAAAAAAAAAGAAAAGCAACAGGGAATTTTCAGCCGAATAGCTTCGATTCGAGGGACATTGGTACCTTAAGTACAATGGTGACGTAGGCGAAACTAGTGGTGTGCGCGAAGAATGCGGTGACCTTTTTAACTGTAACCCAGGAAATGCTCAACGACGCTGGCGTTTGTAATTGTTATGACGTGGTGGCTAGGATATCCTCAAAACACACGATTCGGTTTAATTCGTGTTGCTGCTCCCCCACTTGATTTACAGTTTACCGTTTTTCGCAATTGTTAAAAAAAAATTTACGTGGCTTGCGTGTTGTATCATATGGTAAGCTTTTTAAATAGCCAAATTTTATTTTCGTTCGCGCCCAAAAATCTGGTGTCGTTGAATTCCAGGGACACCTTTCTCAAAACAACAGCCGCAAAAAAAAAAAAAGAAAAAGAAACCGGAGGGGAAAAAAAATCGGGCCAACTCGGAAGATGCTTCCCTGCATTTCTAATGCCCGTTCGAACGAGCGCCCGACAGTTTCTAAAGCGATCGACCGGGTTGCTGACTGCACGCACCGTTTCACCGTGCCAGCACCAACTGCACAACGTTCGACAGGTTTTTCAACGTGTTTTTTTTTTTTTTTTTCTCCGGTGGCTGCACCGAGACAAGGGCTCCGGTCGAGCGCGGCTTCACCGTCAAGCTCCCGTAGCGTTTGCATCGATCGTGACTCTCGTGTAACGAACGCTCGCCGCCGGGACAAGTCTTTCGAGAGCTCCGACCCTCTTTGAAATTTGAGACGAGGGTCTCCGGCCACTTAACTGTCTTGAAGCCTGCCGCCGTGAAACAGTGCACTCCTTTAAGGAAAAAAAAGAAAGAAAGAAAAAAAATACTTTTGAGCTTAGAACGACAGAAAGCTGAGCTAGTTGGTAAGGATTCATTATGCAAAATTCATTACGGCGTTCGTGTTGTCAACTTCTCTTGTGTCCTGTCTGCACGCGTCACCTTTTTTTTTGTATAAGGAAACTTTTGAGCGCTTGCTCGTTTTTTATCGGCGCTTTTTTTTCTTTATCGTGCACGTTCTGTTAACTTTGTGTTAACGATTGTTGGCAGGATTCACAGAGATTCTTATAAAAGTCACTAGAGAGGCACTCTGGCCCATAAGAAACGGGCTAATAGTAACTGCCTGCAACGACGTAAATACGAAATCAGGAGATAAAACATTTTTATCACAGCCCAAGGGGAACCTGTTTCACCTTTCGAAGCGAGATGAGGATGCCTTAGAACGCTTAGTTGTAAAGGTAGGTACACCAAGGAAGAAGAAGCATGCAGTTGCATGCGGTAAAGCTGTAGGGAAACGATGGAAAGTGTTCTATTACAATGTGAAGATATCTACCCGGCTTTTGATTAGGCTCCGTTAGCCTCCGTGAGGTCCTTGGGTTCAGGGATAGCAGGGGGAAAGTAAAAAAAAAAATGTTCGCAACAGAGCTTAGTAAAAGGCAATTGGAGGTTTCGGTGGCAGAAAACTAGGAAGAGTACAAACAACGGATGCGCGCAAGAATGAAGTTCCCCGTAGTGGCTCACATAGTTCGATGCAGGGCGTTTATCCTCTGCTAGAATAAAAAAAATTAAGTAGGTAATGCAGTCTGACAAAATGATAAATATAAAGCTTGGTGACGCGGAGCCACTGCCCCTTTCCAAAGGGGACGCTCATAGCATCCATCTCTACCATGAGAGCTGTAAGCTTGGCGGTTGCGCTGGCATGCGATTGATATGTGGACTTGACTAAACATCGTACTTCTGGCTTTAAATGGCTTAGTCACAGCGCAAGTGATTCGTTTTTCAACAACATATTGCGTTGTAATTGAAACAGTTCGCAACAGTCATGCGTGGGCGCATAGTCTCGATGCCTTCTGCGTTTAGAAGCAGACCATGGCTTCGAAATTTTAGCAGCGAAAAGGCAAACAAGGCGCAGTGAGTGCAGGAACGTACGAGAAGCCACGAGGACGAAGACCTTTTGCATCCGCGATGTGGCAGCAATGTGTTCATAACCCCGGGGAACTTCCGGTCAGCCAACTTCGACAGTCAAGTTAGCCAAGAAAAAAGAAGTATTTTGTCGCATAGTATACTCCAGGCACATATTCTTGGTGTTTTCAGATATAAGATATAAGCTCATGTAGCGGCTCTTTTTGTTGTATTTAACACTACAATTCACCTGTCAAACGTTCCAACTCTGCAGCAAAACTGGTGCCAGCTGGAGGGTCCTATAAGTTTATAGGCTATTGTAACATATGCCGCTACTGATGGCTTAACCGGTAGTCTTCTGGGAGCTCTGTTTGTAAGCATGAACCATCATCAGTTTATAAGTACTCTCATGCTAAAAATATTATTCGTTGTGTGTACTTGGTGGCTTTTCGATTCCACGTGCGTAAACTACTCCCGCCCTCGGACCCCCTTAGGGTACGTGAATAAACGCGAATGAATAAATAGTGATTTTAGGGAGGGAACTCTAATAATAGCAGGGTTGCGGCCTCCGAGATCGCAACGGTGCGCCTCCGTGATCTCGGAGGCCACGGCAGGAATTCTGGCGTTGAACTCTACTAATAACGCGGCGTCTCCCCGTTCCTGCCTCGTCGAGGAATACGGCGCCGCATTCCTGGCTGTAGGTCGGCTCGGAGAATAAAAAGAAAAGGGAAAACTGAATGAGAGAAAACT
This sequence comes from Dermacentor variabilis, assembly GCF_050947875.1. Lineage (NCBI taxonomy): Eukaryota > Metazoa > Arthropoda > Arachnida > Ixodida > Ixodidae > Dermacentor > Dermacentor variabilis. The sequence goes on along the minus strand of NC_134575.1, from coordinate 37,645,652 downwards.
TGGCTTGTGTTCTCGGCTGGCGTCCGCAGAAGCTTTAACTTTTCTTTTTTTTTTTTTAACTGCAACGGCGTCGACCGCGGAACGGAGGCCGCGTAGCCGCCACTCCTAGGTCGGTCGGCGCGCGGTGTTTTTGCCAGAGCAGAGATTGTTGGCACTGTGCGGTAAGCCGCCGCCGCCGCTTCGTATACGCGCCGCCGCAGCTTCGTACGCGCTCCACGGTTGCAGGGGGCCGCCACAACCTGTTCTCTTTCGTTTTTCGCATGCGGCAGAGCGACGCTCACGCTAACAAAATACATATATTAAGAAAACAGATATGCAGATTCAGCGAACGTGTCGGGTGGTGGTGGTAACAACTTTATTGAGACTCTGCTCAGTGATGACCTGGCAGGCCCGAGTCCTAGAATGGCCCCTCACGAGGAGCGACCCTTTCGGCCCAGGCAACGAGGGCTTTTTGTACTTTTTCATCCGGCGTTCTGAGCAGCTCCTCCCACGTCTGTTGTGAGGGAGCTGGCAGGAGCGACCTGGGAGGGGGTAAGCCCTCGCACCCCCAAAGAATGTGATTTTGGGTAGCCAATGTTTGATTTGTGCAATTTTGACATATTGGGTTCCATTGCCCGTTGGTAATTATGGCTAGCCAATGTGGGTTGGGGAACGATTATGGAATCTCTGTGGAAACGATGCTTTCTTGAAGCGGGGACCTAAATTCTATACTTAACCGAATGTGACGCGTAGAATTGTCCCCGTCGAGTCGCCTGCGCGACGCGTAACCTCGTGTGCGTCGCAGCGGCCGCAGCTGTAATGGTTACGGAATGGTTCTGTTTCTGCGATGCGTCGGCCGTTCGCCGTTTAAGGCGATCGAGATGCGAACGTGAGGAGCGATGAATTTCGACCCCCCGGGGGGTTCGTTAACGGGCACCCAAACCTTAGTGCAGGAGCGGTTTTGCATTTCGTCCTCATCGAAGTGCGCCCGTCGCGACCTGCATCGAACCCACGACCTCGGCGCGAGCAGCGTAACGCCATATGGCTGTCGCGGCGGGCCCCGCGGAGACTGTGCTCGCTGCTTCATATGTCAACGAAATGTTCTCTTCAAGGAACGCAGTACTCTATACGTGTGCGTTAGGAGACGCGTTGTTTTCTTCTTTCTTTCCTTTTTCTTTTTGCTTCATTACTGCCATAGGTCGCACCAGATATCTGTTGCAGTTCGTCATTTACGCGAGCTCCTATGTTGACCGGGTGCCTGGGTGACGGGGGGCGGGCATTAGAGGCACGTATCAAGTTATGCAAATAAGGTCGTTCCTTTTATAAAAATCTGCATCCTACACCTAACTTAGTGCATGTGAAAGTGCAGTATAGACTCATGTTCTCTCTCTCTCTCACTCCCCATTCCCCTTCCCATTTGTGGTGTAGCAAACTGGACTCAGTCTTGTTAACCTCCCTGCATTTCCTTCTTCCCTTCTCTCTCTCTCTCTCTCTCTCTCTCTCTCTCTTTTTTTTTACCGAGCATACTTCGCTCAAACTTTGTTTCACTTTGTTTAAAAATTCGGAAATATTCGGTATTCTATTCCGAAATTTGACTATTCGAACACTCGTTTAGTAACGTACGCATCTAACTAAATCTACAGTATATATATTTTTAAAATTTGTTTATGGATACTTTACAGGCCTTCAGGAAGGCATTGGATGACGGGCGTACACTACGGTTGCCTGAACCGAAAACAAGCGTTGTTCAAGGAAGAAATGGAAAGCGTTTGGTCACCTGCTCGTCCCATACTCCATCGCGGCCACCTGGTTGCAGTTGTAACTATACATACGTGCATATGTAGGAACTGCGGGCGGTTCGGCTTGTCGTCGCCTTTTAGCTCTCTATCACGTTCAACTGCGTAAGACACTCTAAGCTGTGGATTGTTTACCCTAAGTTATTGTTTCTTGTTTTCTTTATGATGTTCTTGTTTTATTATTATTGTCGCTACTGCCATCCGAAAAGGAGTCCATGGTAACCATTATAGGGTGACCACATATGTTTCTTTTATTTTCAACTCAATAATAATAATAATAATAATAATAATAATAATAATAATAATAATAATAATAATAATAATAATAATAATAATAATAAACCGTCAACATAACAAAAGGCTTATTCGCGCAAAAGCAGTAACCACGCAACAAAAAAATAAGAAATTCGGTACGAAAAGTACAATTCAAATGAAAACTGAAAGCAGGAGAAAGTACGCACGGAGAGATATATAATAGTAAACATTACTGCTCGAAGGTCATTGCACTGTAAGGTATAGGCGTTCAAACGCAGCGGTAACCATATCAGTAGATGAATCATGGCAAAGCAGAGTGAAAAAGTAAGAGATGGAGAAGAAAGAGAGAAAAGAAAAGCGAGGCAGGCAGGCAGGCAGGCAGGAAAATAAATTCTGTTTAGTGTATCTTTAACGTTTGTATTGACGCGCAGGCGGTTAGAGTGCAGATGGCAGGTTGCCCCATGCAACGCGAGTGTCGGCTTGGCTGCGTCACACAATGCTGTTTACCACGACGGTCGTGAACCCTTTGCTTTGTGCAGAAATAACGCGACGCCTTTTCGATCACGGGCCGTCAAGCAGGTAGGTGCTGGGCGCGCGTTCGACTAGTCAAAAAATTTAAAAAAATAAACAAATAGTTGCCGAAAGCGCGATGGGAACGCGTCGGTGACTGTCGGATTTGTTGCTTTTCCCAGAGTGTCGATTGCCGTGTGTATGTTTTCGCATGTACTTGACGGGAGCGGGTCGAGTCGGGAAGTCGAGCTCAGAGAGAGAGAGAGCTCGACTCGGCAGCTTTCACATCGACTCACAACTGACGGGTAGAGATTGTCGGGAAGGCCCGCGAGGAGGCCTAAATAAGAGAACGCGACCAACTAATCGCTGCTGGGGCCGCCAAGCACCGACCCGGCCCGTCCGCGTTTAAATTTGAGCTTCAAATGGGTCGGGCGGTGTCAAGCTACCTCGTGCGTTCCGGGCCGGCTCAGCCCGGCTTGACGTTCGCTTAGCACGACGCCCTAACCTTTACGTGAGCGTGACTGGCAAATTTCAGCTCGACAATCGACCTGCTTTTTTGTGTGCCACGTGTAAACACACTGCGGGTCGAATACGACGAGGGATTCGCGTTTACTGTAGCGGTGTGGCAGGGCGATCGAAGCTACGTGCATGCAGTAGAAGCAAGACGTTAGTACTAATTTCTCAACCAACGTACAGGTTATCGCTGAAGGTGCGAGTTTGTGTGGTTGCGGCTTCAGGCGTTTTTTTTTGTGTGTGGCGTTATTATTTACGCTTATTTTTTCTAGATTATCAAGTAGTCATCTTTTTTCTTCTAAACTTACCAAGGCAACAAGTTTATGCGCGCATGCCTAGTTGTTGCGAATTGTAACATCCCAATTGAATATTGCAGCATGCACTTCGTTAAGCCACATGGGTCAAGATTTACCCAAAGCTATGCATACTATATACACTACCCATAATTCCCATGGTGCCCGAACCGCTATGCTTCTAGTTTCCGTACGCGTGTAGCACCGACTTCCTTGCGGTAATGCTCTGCAGGCAACTTCTTGGATAAACCACAGCGCGTGGTGTTCCTTGATGTCCCTGTACGGCACATACATAGGCGCGACGATGACATATGTCGCGCGCCGGAAAATACGTCGCAGTGCGCGTTCCTCGTGTTTTGTTACCGACCGCCCGACTGGCGCGCCGCTCTGCCTGAGCAAGTGTGATTCTTATATATCGTGTCCAAATCCATGAATTAATGGATGGATGAATGAATGGATGCTATGGGCGTCCCCTCTGAAAAAGGATGGTGGGGTGCTCCACCAAGCTCTTGTTCTAATTTTACCTAATATCCTCCCTATCTTTTCTTCAAAAGAAGAAAAAAAACTAACACACAAAGAATTCCCAGCATCAAACTTTCTGAACCACTATTGGGAACCTTGTTCTTGTACGTTTCCGTTGTTTGTGGTCTACCTACACTTTTCTGCCGCCAAAGCTCCAATTGCCTCTTACTAACCTCTACGGCGGGCGTGTTTGCTTTTCCCCTGCTATCCCTAAACCCGAAAGCTTCAGTGAGGCCAGCGGAGCCTAAACCGACGGCTGGGGAAATATCTTTGCTTTCTAATAAATCGTGTACCATCGTTTCCCTGCAGCTTTACCGCAACAAGCGCATGCATAGGAAGAGGAAGCATGCTTCCTCTTCCTTGATCTATACCTCGCTTTATAAGCCCTTTATATGGTGTAACTCTTATGCTGTACCTTATTTCTTATGCTGCACCTCGCTTTACAGGTTCCCTGTAGGGTGGCACTCTCTGGATTCAAAATGCGAATCTCAAAGGCTGTTCTTTTACTCGTTAATGCGTCGTCGTTTATAATATTTTTTTTTTGCGCCACTTTGTCACACCGTCCGCGATTCACCGTCTGTGATTTCGCCCTGTTGCTACGCGTGGAGAGAGCACGCGGTCACTGTCTCGTATAATATACATGCAGGGGCTTGAAACAGCTGGAGGGGCGGGGCATTGGTAGGGAGGAAGGGTGGAATGTGGGGAGGGGGGGGAGGAGACTTCTGCGCATGCAATAGCCGTTCCATCTTCCGCAGCCTGCCCCGGCTGTCGCGTCTGCCGCGTGAGTCTCGGTGAAAGCAGAAGGCACGGCTGTGCTCGCGTATTGCGCTTACATGGCACCGTCGTCCGCAGTACACGTCGTCTGCTGTGTCGTCTGCGTCGCTTAACCGCGACTTGTTTGTGTTGCAAGATTAGGTTAGCAAGGTTGCGCGGTGGCAGGTGCGTCGTCGTACGTGCCTACCGGTGATTGGCTGTTTCGTTGGTCGGTCGGTCGGTCGATCGGTTTGTTGGTTGGCTCATTCGACTCATTGCACAGTTCGCGCGCCATGACGCCGCCAGAGTGCGCGCAATTCAGTGAGGCGAGTGGATAGAAAGAAAGTTGCAGGAGGACGGGAAGATGACATACCGCTGTTTACCGAACGGAAGGGTCGTTCGCCTCGCCTAAGATGTATATGTGACACAGCTATGCCTGTCGTGTAGAGAGTGGGATGAAAACGAAATGAGTAATGACAGTGCGTAATGGTGTAATACGGTATGGAAATAGGTAATGTGTCGCCATCGTGAATTGCGAGGGCGTTACGAACGAATAAATTAACTGTCGTTGATTGTACACAGATGCCCCCGCCTTCGATGAAGGTGTATACTTGGCGCGCCTACGTGCCGTTTCGAAAGCGCCATGTTAAAGGGTCTGTGCGGGGGCGTGCTGTCCTTCGATGATTCGCTGAAGTGGGTGATAGCGGATCTGCGCGATCGACAACGCTGGGTTCTGCCGAGTGGGAGGTATCGGGTTCGAGTCCCGAGCACGGCGACCGCATTCTGATGGACGCGGAGTATAGAGAAATGCTGTATGGCTTCAGTGATTCAGGTACAAGTTAATGTCTGAAGCAGCGGTGAAAATTTATACGGAGTAATCCGCGATTGCGTCGCTTGTGGAGAGCTCAGGTTTTGTTTTTGTTTTGTTTCTCGGAACAAACACACATACTGATTTATCACCAACCACTGTTATCGTTAAGCACCCTTTCGTTTGGATTGTTGACCTTCCGGTGGCAGCCGCTTTTCGAACCTGTTTGTGTGACCGGAAAACAGCGATCAAAAAGGCGCTCGTTTTAGATTTATCGCCATGTTTTTTTTGGCCGAGCATGCAGCTTGCCGCAGTATCATCCATCGCGATTGAAATATATGAAGCCTCTTCACAAGGCTTGGCCGTGACCTTAAATGGTTAGAGAATCCATTTCTGCGAGCCTCTCGGCTATATGCGGGGCGTTGCTTTATAAGGGCGCCTCGTCTCACGCCCGTTGTCGTTATGCTAATTTGGGGTTGCAGCGGACATGAACGCAACGCGTACGCAGATCCAAGTGCAACTGCAGCAGCAAGAGCAACATGCCCCGACAATAGAAATGAAAAAAGAAAAAAAAAAGAAGTTCCAGGTGTATAGGGAGTCACGGAACGAACAATATCGCGAAGGAGCTCAACCAGCGCTGATAACGACATCGCGACACCGTGTTGTAACCAACGCATTACTTGTCACCAACAACACCGTGTTCCACCAACTACGCGTGGACCTCGGTATATACTTTTCTTGAGTTGAACAGCCGAGAGGCTGTCGTGGGTCACCGCACAGGAGAACGGGAAAATAGTTGCAAGGACAGATCTTATGGTTCGCGCCCCATATTGCGACGTCCTTGTAGCTTCTTCGGGTACAACGATTCGTTTTCGCACCAGCGCTAGATATAGTACAGGCGAGGCTGAGCTGAGAAGTTTCATTCGATCGTTCGAGCGTGTAGGAAGACGCGCGCACTAATTCGCTTAGCCGCAGCGGAGCGTCATCGCGGTGCGTATAGTATTGGTCGATCGCAACAAGGATGCTCCTTTCGGCTTGTCCTCGCTCGCGCGCTGTCTCTGCGGAATCCTGGCGGAGGTCAACGGTCCGCGTTATCTGCACGGAAACGAGCCCGGGGCCAAAGGCCCCGGGAAGCCAGCTCTGTGGCGGAAAGCCCCACGAGGGAAGGGAACCGGTGTTGCGTTTGGGGTTCTACGAATGCGCGCGGTGATCCCAAAACTGTGCAGTGTTACGGATGTTGTGTATGGGGTCCTTGAAACCGTACGGCGTCGTCTGCTTTTCTAGTTGCCTACTTTTCCCGACTACACGGTCGTCTGCTCTTTTCCACTGCACATTCGTCTGCTCTTGCACAATGTACTGTTTGTTTATTTATGCATCCTTAGGGCCGTATGGTATTATCGAAGGCGAGTTGTAATACAAAAGATCGTAATAAATATTAAGAGAATGCAGTGAGTCTACTTATTACACTACGAAATTCCTCCTAGTTATACAATGTTAGCTAAGGCTCCCCGAAAAGTGTTTTTCTGTTTTTTAGATGGCTGCAGTTTCTGCGTGAAAGGGGTTCCAATCCACGGATGTGCGCGGAATACCGAAAAAAAAGTGCCTATATAGTGTTATAGATGGTTCCATTCCGACCTCGCACTGATGATCGATGTGGTGTGGCACGTATTGGGGACAAGCTATTAAGGCACCATAAAGGCCGGCATGGCTGTATCTCGTGAAATAAACATTAGTCGTGGAAATTTTAATGCGGCATGCCAGAGAAGGAACGGAGACGTTAGGTTACTTGCTCTTGTCCGCTGTACGGCTGGTCGGCTGTTCTTCGTTGTACAGTCGTCTGCTGTTCCCCAACAATCTGTAGTCTGCTCACATCGGCTAGAGTCGTCTGCTTTTTCCAGAAGAGCCCCCCGGACTAGGCCACGAAGCGCACGGCTCGACAATGCTCGCTTTCTCATTCGTACTTTGTGAAAAAATTCACCACGATTGACAGGTGGTCATCTCATAGCGACAGTCTTCGAAGCACTGCTGGAACCCGGCGCGGCCCTTCACTGTAGTGACTGACCTGACCAGTGCGCCGCTCATTGCTTTTCACCACACTGCACGGAATTAGCGTCAGTCTGTTACAAGGCACGGCGATGACCTCCGTGCGCCCGCCGGGTCCGTTCAGGGGTCGGCGCTCGGGTAAAGCAGTGTTTTCGCATTCAGGACGTTCACGGTGACATGGGCACCGGAAGGCTTTCTGCCTGCATCGAAATTTCCCATTGAAGTTGCTCTTGAAAAGAAAAGCGAAAGTGTTGCTCGACTATCAAAGGAAATCGTGTACTTCATGAATAGGGAGTGTAATAGAGTGAAAGTTTAGATCGATTCAGGAGCGCCAATGAAATGAGCTGGATTTTCGACGTCGCGGTGTGAGGGGATATAGCAATGACCCGAGATACGTCGTAAAATTCGTCTGTCGTTCTTTTCTTTTTTTTTCTTCATTTGACTTTCTTTCTTTCTTTATTTCTTTCTTTCTTTCTTTTTTTTTTTTTTTGTCGAAGGTTCGAGCACGTTTTTTAGTCCCCCGAGGTCTCTGCCTCCATTGTAAAACGTGTCGTTTGAGTGCATGGTTCTTGCGAGTTTTGCATTGTATACGTTGGTAGAACGTGCCTTTTTGGGAGTGTTCTCTTTGAAGTACATTGAAATGTGGAGAGCCTCTGAAAGGGAGCAGTAAAAAAACGGGAGGAACTATCTAGACACAAAACCAGTGCGTTTTAGATATACACTGGGAGTCTGGTTTTTCACAACGCGTGGCAGAATGAATCAAGAGAAGGTAACGAAACAAGCAAATTTAGATCGTGGTTGCATTGAAAGACCACACGGTGTGTCGTGATTTGAATCGCGACAACGCGGCGACTCAGTTCCGCGGGCTTGTATTTTTTTGTTGATGCTTCATTTAGCATTGACCCGAACTTGCATAGCCGTGACAGCTTATGTTGGCATCGCAATTGTTCGGTCCGAAGTGGTATAGGTTTTAAGAATGGAAAAGGGCCCGTGTTTATGGCAATTTTTTTACCCCAGAGGACTCAGTTCTTACTACGCTCTTATTTACAGTAGAGCCACTTAATACCCTACAGAATTGCCCACAAGATCACGTTCCCGTCAATCGTGGTGTGGGACAAGCGACAGGCAAATAGATAATACATCGATTACGAACAAGAAGCATTGGGAATTAGACCGAATACACTATTATTGGATATTATTATTATTATTATTATTATTATTATTATTATTATTATTATTATTATTATTATTATTATTATTATTATTATTTCTTCATTATTGGGTACCTTAAATGAAAACGGAAATGCTATACTGCGCTGTCCCTGATTTTCGTAAGCAACAAAAACAACAACAACAAAAGGAGTATGACGGCCTCCGCTCAATCGTCCAGATCCTATTTCATTTATAGTGATACTCCTACTAAATGTGCGAGGAATAATTAAGGTTATATAGCAATTAAGACGTGAATTCACGGACGACGTGCGCCCGATGCGATAGTTATTGGGATTTAAGCGCAATTAAACATTTTTTTTTCTGTTTCGGCGTTATGTTGTAAAAGCGCTTAAAGTGGCAGGGCTGAGTAAGGTGCTCGTGAAAATCGTCTGCATTAAATGCGTACGCTGCGTCTTACTTTTTCTTTTTGCACTCTTATTCTGATAGCTAACATTGTTATTCTGCGACCCTTGGCGTGGAAGCTCGTTAAGAATCGTAAAAATCTCAAGCTTAATCATCTGAAGTAGTCAACCGTATCGGGGTGTCGATTACGTGGAAGAGAGAACAAAGAGTTCGGTGTTATTTTCTCCTTTGCCCTGCAGGCTGCGCCGTGTTAACGTGAAAAATATACGCCTTTCAAGAATTCATCTCTTTTTTCTTAACGTTCTTGTATATCTTATGTGTCTTGTCATCCACTGTCAGAATTTTTGTTGCCGCCTGTTGCTTCTGCTGAGCGGGCTGCTCGTCTGCCTTAATCGTCTGGCCATAAATCTATACGCTCCTCGGGAATGGCTCTTCTGTTTTCAGCGACGTCTGCTATTAGAATTTCTTGTTGTCGTCTGTTGGGGCTTTTCTCCCCAACAGACGACAATTTATTTTTCTGCGCCTCACACGTATCGTTCAAGACGGTGGCGGTGTGTTGGGTAGCTCATAAAATCGTCTGCTTGAAGACGGCGGAGTGGCTACGGGACGGTATTTGTTTTCTTTTTATCTCTATCTCTCCTTTTAACACTTGGAGGGTCATTTGTTTTTCTCTCGCTTCACGCGAGAACTCGCGTTTACGGCCGTCGTTACTTTCCTCTCTCTCTCTCTCTCTCTCTCTCTCTCTCTCTCTCTCTCTCTCTCTCCGTATACTCAAGCGGTCACTGTTTACGGCTCGTATCGTTCACTCGTAGCCGATGCCGCGCGCCCCCGGCTTCCAAATATAAAACGCGCCCGTCTGTTTGTGTTGACGCCGGTCGAGGCCTGTCGACAAGCCTGTGTGTATACGTAATCTATACGTGCACATCTCTACGGGCCGTGCCGAGGCTGCCTCATCTGCCGGCAGTTTCGTACACCACTTGACGGCCTCCAATGTAAACAAAAAAGCGCCGCGCTAACAGCCGACGCGGTGGTATTCCGTTTTATCGGCCGAGCCAATATGGCCGACGTTTATGGCAGTATTTCGTGGATGCGAGTCGCTTTCATAGAACACTGAGCACCGACTTCCGGATTGACCGGTGCACTCAGCTCCAAATAGTCGGAGCGAGAAGGGAGTGCTCGGCTTAAAGACAGCGTTCGCGTCGTCCCTGCATCCCCCCCCCCCCCCCACCTCCTTGTCTCCGTTTTTTCGCAAATTACGAACTAAATACGCACCGGAGGAAGCCGTAAGCAGTCAAGAAAATGCATTCTAACGTAAACAAAACGGCTTATAGACGCATGCACGGGGCCGTAAAGTGTTACTGTGAATCACAATTAAGCCAAGAAAATTGCCGCCGTAGTCAGCCGACGTTGCACTAATTCCAGCGACCGCTCTTGCAGCGACTGCACCTATAGAAGAGGTGCAGCCGGTGTCCATGAAAGCTGCACCTGCGGGTGGCAGTTTCGTGTCGTTGTGTTCGTGGGGTGTTAGGTGTAGCTGTGCCGCGCCACCATGATTTCGCCACCATGAGAGGCTGTGGAAGTCAGTAGAAAGGCGGAGCCGTAATTGGTCCCGCACGTCAACGCGTCGCATCGCGTATTTGTGCCGTTCTCTGCATGGCGGCGTATGCACGGCGCTGTCGTAAAGTTACATGGCGTCGCAATGCCTCCACTTTGTTGTACGTAGTGGAGGCATTACCATCTTTCTGCTTGTAGACCACCTGTGCAGGGGGGCTACCATCCCTTTAAGAGCTGATCGATTGTTAACTGTTTATCGACTCGCGATCGGGTTGTCTGTATAAAGGGCGTATCGACGAGTGCTTCAGGAAAAGCGCGCGAGCGTGCAAGTTCTTAGACTTTCTGTGGATACTTCTGTACACTGTCTTTTTTGTTGAGCTTCTAAATCTAGATTCTTGCGAGTGAGATCTGGCCGAACGCTTCAGTCGGGCTGCCGAACTAAACCGGCGCGCCTCCGAGTCTGCGTGCCGATGCTCATGCCGATATATCGATTAGCGATAACAGCGCGAGCGGTGCTCGGATTTGTTTGCTAATGTATTTTGTAACTTCATGCGTGTCGTTATCCTCCGTTATCCACAACCCTGCACTGTAAAATAATTTATTCTTAAGAGTGAATAAGGGTTCACACTTGTTTATAACTCACACCCTTGCACACTTTTGTGGGCATGAGTGTAGCCGTTATAGAAGACTGAATAAAGGTGAAAATGTATCTACAGCTCACACCCTTACACCCTTGGGTGTAAGGGTATGAGTATAAAGGCGTAGATGTGTCTGTTACTCGTACCCTTGTATCATTTTTCAGAATAAGAGTGTGAGTTATAGAGGAGTGGGTAAGGGTGTAAACGCATCTAAAGCTCACACCCTTACACCCTTGCGTGTAAGGGTGTGAGCTATAGATGAGTGCATAAGGGCGTAAATGTCTTATAACCCGTACCCTTATACCATTTTTGGGTATAAAGGTGTGAGTTATAGAAGAGTGGATAAGGATGTAAACGGGGGGCGCCTACAACTCACACCCTTACACCCTTGTGTGTAAGGGTGTGATTCATAAAGAGTGTTTAAGGGCGTAAATGTCGTCTAACTCGTACCCTTAGACCATTTTTGGGTATAAAGGGGTCAGTTACGGAAGATTGGATAAGGGTGAAAACGTGCCTACAACTCACAGCCTTACACCCTTGCGTGTGAGGGGTGTGAGCTGTGGGCACATTTACACCCTTTTCCACCGTTAAGGGTGTAAATTATCTTGCAGTGGGTGCCCGTTTCGGAAACGTGTTTTGTTGTGCCCGCCACCGCTCGTGCAGCGGTCGTCCATCACGGGTCTGGCTGCGTGTGCCGTCGGCTGCGTGGCATTTCCGTGTGTCGCTGGGCGAGACTTAAAAACAGCCGCTTCGAACGTCTCGGCTGGCGTGTTGGACGTGTACCGCAATCTCCCCCGAGGGACGCTGTACTAGAGCCTCGGTGCGCGGCGCGCAGTTCGATATATGGCCGCGCGTCCTAAGCGAAGGAACAAAGAACAAAGAGCAGCAGCCTGTCAGTGCTCCGAGTTGGACCACGCGCGCGCACTCAAACGCACAAAGTGTGTGTGTGTGTGTGTGTGTGTGTGTGTGTGTGTGTGTGTGTGTGAGAGAGAGAGAGAGAGAGAGAGACATAGTCCGTTTCATACATCAGGTGCAACGTTGTGGAGAGGCGAGAGGTACCTTTCGCTGCGTCTGCGTTTGTGCTTAGCCGTTGTTCGGTGCTTTTCGACCGTCTTCCTTGTGAGAAAATGTTCTTTAAATAGGCTCAGATCTGACTGAGAGAAATGTTTTAATCCTTAGAAGCGAAGTGTGGTACGGCGGCTGCTAGCACGTTGTTTTAGTTCACTGCGCTTTTCGTTTCTTTATTTTTCTTTTTTTTTGATGCTTCAGCAATAAGAGTGCAGACGCGAAAAGGAAAGTATAATTGTGTGAAGTGCGGGAGGCCGCTCACGTGGTAGAGGCAGAGAGGGAATGGGAGAGCTTAGAAGAGCGTGTGTGTGTGTTTATATAGTATGCAGTGCAGCGGACGGTGGTCTCCTCCGGACGACCGTCAGTTGCGCGATTCCCTTCTCGAAGAGGCAGGGCGTGTGCGTCGAGTCAAAGAGAGGGGGAGAGAGAGAGAGAGGGGATGAAGCGTGTGCGTCGAGTCAAAGAGAGGGGGAGAGAGGGAGAGAGAGAGAGGGGATGAAGGGAAAGCAGGGAGGTTAACTAAACTGAGTCCAGAAGGGGGAGTGAAAAAGAGAGAGAGAGAGAGGAAGAGAGCGATGACATTACATCGCACTTTCACATGCACTAAGTTAGGCGCAGGATATCTACACTCGGGCACTCAAGTATGTTGCCTTCAGGCACTGAAGAAGCGCTCGAATGGCTGTCTCGGCTAATCAACTGTGAGGCAGGGTTTCCAAGACGTTCGCTCCTGTGAATGGCCTATCGTCCGGTCTATTCAAGGTGCACCGGAGAGTCTGACGTTGGTCATCGAAGTGATAACAGAGGCACAGAAGATGCCTGATGGTCCCTTCACACTTGCACTTAGCGCGCATCGGTGTGTCCGCCATTCCAATACGATGGTTTGTAGGAGTTAGTGAACGCCACTTCTACCCGCAGCCGACACAGCAGTGTTGTTTCACGTCGTGAAAGGTTTGATGCTAGTTCCAATTTCAGTGATGGGTCGAGCAATAGAATGTGGTGAACGCGCTTTAAATCGTGGATTCGGAACCCCAAAAGAGGTGTGGGACGTAATGAGAGCGCATTTCTCTCACATTTACCGCTTATTCGCCGCTGAAATATTCTTTTCCTATTCTTTATGCCCAGCCCATCGCGGGCAGCGTCTCACGTGCATGCTCTCGCGAGCAAGCGGTAAGTACGGAGGGAACGCGCGGAGTGATACATTTTGGTGACCGAACTACTTGCGTAGCTTCCACGGCCCTATCACACTGCGAAATAATTTACGCCCTGAAAAGGGGATACGGAACGTAAATGTGTCTAGAACTCGCATCCTTACACCACAGAAGGGTTTAAAAGTGGGAGTGCAAAGTGTACACTTTGCAGTGTGCACTTGGTGTACACTGCAAAGTTTTGTAGTGGAAGTGTTGAGTATTTGAGGTTGTAGTCTATAACTTATGACAGATACTTATGCGCGAGAGAGGCCATAGACGGAGAGAATACAAAAGGACAAGCGCTGCTTTTTCAACTCTTGCACTGTGTAATTTCTTTTTTTTAGTCTTTCGTCCCTCTTGGGCCGTGTTATTGTTGTGGTATCCGTACCGACTGTAGCATGATCGCAGTGCATGCTTGTGACATTGTACTGACGCGCACGTTTGAAGCTACAGAAACTCCAGGATACGCCTTCTTATTGTTCTTTTTTTTTATTATTGCTCGTGAAATTGTCCCACTCGGCAAATTACATACCAACGTTGAGAAACACTTGTAAATACGCATTTCGTTCGTCTGGAGATTCATCTCTTGCTATCCGGATGAGGCGGGAATCTAACTTGGTGCCGCACCATAGGCTGTAAACACCGCTTACAACGCACAATACCTGGGCTCGCAAAGATTACGCTGCGCAGCAACCCAGCCCTAACGTAGAGAGCATTCAAATGACGTCACATGTACCCCACACTGTTGCCGTATTCATCACAACTTCAATACGGCTACGGGAGATCGGCCCGTTGAGATAACTGTCAACTTCTCAGCGTGATCACCTTACGACAATATGGCGGTTTCAATGACATCAGTGAGCCCCCCCCCCCCCCCCCCCCCCCCACACACACACACATACACACAACAGGCATAGAATCTATACGACGCTGGTTAAGACCTGCTGCAGTAGCTTGCAGTGAATATGGCGTTCGTCGCTTCGGTCCGTGTCGTGGCAGCCGAATTTCGACGGCGACAAAGTGGAAAAGAAAACAAAGGAGGAAGAAGAAAAAGAAAACAAAAGGAAAACAGCTTGCGGACTTAGACCTTAGGCGCAGGTTAAAGAAAAGCCTGCAGGTGGTCGAAATGGATCCGTATTCGTTCCCCGTAATCAGATTTTCGTTCTGGCGAGTAAAATCCGAGAATTCAATTATAGCCCGATTGAACTAGCGGGCGGTTTATTCGACAGGGTGGGGCTCGATCGAAATTACTCGGTGTTTTTTTTTTTCGCACAGCTCTTGAATCGACGAGAAGTGAACCTCCCCCTCCCCCCTTCGTACCCTCTCCTCCAAACCATATTAAAATTTTGTCCTCCCCACATAAAATTGTCCGGATGAAAGACCAGGGGCGGCTCGCGTGAACATTTAATATCGAAAATAATAACCAATGCTAGAGCGCGTTCTCAGATTCGTTATTATTTTCGTTACTAAAACGTACGTGCAGTCAGCGCAGGACCGCGAGGAGCCCGAGGACACGTGCCTAACCGCTCTCTCTGCGGGTGCATGCGAGGGAAAGGAGAGAGGAGGGGAAAGGGTTAAGCCGCCACGCCTCGTGCCCAAGCTCCTGTTTATCTAATACGCGGGGCCGCCTAAAGCAGTTCCAGCCATTTGTCACTCCAGCGACAAGAAGGACGTCGCGCTGCCATCGCTGCCGGCGGCTTCCCGCTAAGCGCGTGTCCAAGCCTCTGCTGCTGCTGCTGCTGCCTTCTGGTGGTCCTGGAGTACGTCTGCTCTGGGACCGTTACTCACGCGATGAGTGATGGCCGCTGGAAGGAAAGAAGGGAGGGGGAAGGAAGCGGCGGGATGGAGTGAGGTGGAGCTCCAGACCCCGTTGTCGTCTGGGTGTGCGTCTTTTTCCTGCGTCCGCGTCGCGCTTGTTACCGCCGCGGTCGCTTCGACCGCTCGTTTGTCATGTATGGAGGGCGCGTGGCTGACTAGTCGTCCCCTCACTGCTCGAGTGCGCTGTATTGCGCATGCGCCTGAGGGAGCTCGTGGAGGGGAGGGGGGCGGGGGCTACGGGACCGTGCCGTCGCTGAACTTTATATAGAAACGTACACGTTTAATCCGGTCTCCCGCGGACGTCTTGCAGTATGCTTTGTCTTATATAGGTAGACAGATGGTTAGGCAATAGCCCTGCCTGCTGGCGCCAAGCGAAGATCTTGGGAGTCTGGCCTCACAGTTCATTAGTCCGGAAAGCAGTCCGAGTGCTTTTTCACTACCTGAAGGCAACAGACTTGCGTGCCCCACTATAGACACCTTACACCTAACTTAGTGCATGTGAAAGTGCGGTATAGACTCATGTGTTTTCTCTCTCTCTCTCTCTTTCACTCCCCACTCCCTTCCCCACGTGTAGGGTAGCAAACTGGACTTAGTCTGGTTAACCTCCCTACCTTTCCTTATTCGCTTCTCTCTCTCTATGTGTGTGTGTGTGTGCGCGCGCGCCGGAGCTTACGCGGTCCAACCATCGTTGACGTTTATACGAAGCCAGACGCTTATCCGAAGGCGCCGTTTTCCCCAATACACTTTCTTGAGTATAGCGTGTGTTGTATCGAGGGGGAGGCCTGGGAGGGTTAGCCAGCGCCACAACTCACGGCCTTGGCGGCGGAATGTACAGCGTGCTTCCAACCGCAGGGCGTCGCGTGATGGGTGAACTTGGGAGAAGGCGACTGGCCAATAAACCCTCGTGTGCTACTTGGAGGCATATCTAAGTTGCCGGAGTCTAGAAGCTTGCTGTGGAATCAAAGGAAAAGAAGGGGAAGGGATGTTCCCGATATTCGTAAGTCGCAATCGTAGAAGCAAACAGACCGTGAGACCAAGGAAAGAATAGGGTGAACTATACTTGTTTTAATGTAAATTTAGGAATGATAAATACAGGGAAATTAAAGTAGGCAAAAAAAATATTTTTTTTTGGGGGGGGGGGGTTACGTGCCAGAACCACTTTCAGATTATGAGGCTCGCCGTAGTAGAGGACTCCGGAAATTTCAGCCACCTGGGGTTCTTTAACGTGCACCTAAATCTATGCACACCAGTGTTTTCGCATTTCGCCCCCCCATCGACATGCGGCCGCCATGGCCGGGATTCGATCCCGCGACCTCGTGCTCAGCAGCCTAACAAAATAGCCACTGAGCAATCACAGCTGGTAAAAAAAAAAAAAAATTGACCGCAGGTGAGGCACGAACCCACTTCTTCGCATTACGCGTGCGATGCTATTGCCAGTTAAGGTATAACTAGATCTCGCTACACATAATACTCAAAAATGTGGATCGGTAAACGTCGCCGCGGCAGCTCAACTGGTGAGAGCATATCGCACGCAGAGCGAAGGCGTCGGTTCGCATCCCAGCTGCGGCCAGTTCTTTCTTTTTGTTTTCGACGACTTTCAGTCCCCTTTATTTATCATTTCTACATTTAAATAAAAAAAAATGCAGGATGCTTAAGCTTCGCCTTTAAGAGTGGAACGCGATAGATTTTAAAGGTCCCTGAGTGCTTGTAACGCCTCTCGGCAACCGCAGCTTTCTTGCGCATGCGCGGATGCGAGCGCCATCTGGATGGTGTTGCAAGGCACCGATCGGGCCGCACCGCTCGCTGTTATGAATGTCAGAAACACTGAAAACGGGGTTAGTGTTTGAGTTTCCACGTAACAGAATTAATCTTTTTTTGCTATATTCAAATTAAAATTCGATGCTATCGTATCTGTAGGTTGTGTTTAGATCGTACTTCACGATTTTTCTGACGTATTTTACTTGGAAGAAGTCAATTAGTTCAGTAATGCCCCTGCGTCACGCGTAGGGCCTGCGTGGTTGCGGTCCGGTATGATTTTTCGCCAAGCGACGTTCGACGCCGATATAGGTATTTGTTCGTTCTTTTTTGAGACAAGGGGGCTCTTAACGCTATCGCTTTAAAGCAAGCAATTCACCCGGTGCTTTCCTTGGTGTCACTGAAGCTCATTGCTTCGTACGATCGCGACTTGCGAATAACGGGAACATCTGTGCATGCACTCCCTTTTCTCATTTACGCATACGTCGGGAAAACGCGGAGCCTTGAGAAGATGGTGCCGCCGATTCACTGGCTCGGCTCGACGCTTAATTGGAAGCTGCTGAAACGGCGCCTTCCCTGAGAAAGAAGCAAGGGTTCAGCAAAAAAAAGGAAAGGGCTTAACTCTGTCATGAGAAGATATATATATATATATATATATATATATATATATATATATATATATATATATATATGATAGAAGAAGCCAGAAGGATAGGCCCTTATTTTGCCCGTCGAATTCTCGCTGAATCGTCAACGGAGGCTTGATTGTTTGCTTGCTCGCTGAGGCGATATGAAGGATCCTCTCCCCTTTCTTCTCGATTCTTTCGAGCTTTTACGCGATTACGAGATCGCGAGGAGCCGGCTGATTGGAACGCCGGTGTATACCGAGCGTATTTGGGCAAGGGCTGCGTTGGCAAAATGAAGCGTTTTTTTCTTTTTTACGCTTATGACGGTGACTTGCGAAATATAACGAAAATGGAGAAGAAAAAAAAAGGCCACTATATGCCCAGGGTAGTAGAGGCAGCTCAAGAGAGCCGATCTATAGACGTGGGCAAGCTGGTGCGTTAGCTCGTCTTATAATTGCACCCGGTGCCCCCCTTTGCATCGCCCCCCTGTGTCGCGTTGGCGCGCCACTTGATACGTATGCAAATGAGGCGGTTCCTTCGCGGTGTGTGTGTTCATTTTTTGCGCTCGCGAGAGTTTGGGAGCACTTTTATGCGTTATTTTGCGTTTGTTCGCGTATGCGTTCGTGTGTGTGCGCGTGTGTGTATTGGAAATGTGTGCACTTTTGTGTGTTTTTTTTAGCGTGTACTCTTGGTTGTGATTGTCTGGGAGAGTGTATTGTGTGCGGGGGTTCGCGTATTCTGTTCTCGCAGTTGTGTCTATTTGCATGTATGTATGTATGTATGTATGTATGTATGTATGTATGTATGTATGTATGTATGTATGTATGTATGTATGTATGTATGTATGTATGTATGTATGTATGTATGTATGTATGTGAGTTCGTGGTGGGTCATGGTTTTTCTGCTTTCGTGTTTGTGTATGCGGGTGATTCTGTGCGGGTGCTGCTGTCTGTATTTGTATTACGTGCGAGCGTTCCAGCGAGCGCGCGTGAGTTTATGTTTGTTTGCAGATTTGTGCGGTGTTTGCCAGTTCGCGTATTGGTGCGCGCGTGCGGGTTTGCGCCCGCGTTTCTGTTTGTGCGTATATCCATGTCATGTGCAGTTAGACTCAGTGCGTGGCACACTACGGGAATTCCTCGGGAATAGGATAGGCTACAACGAGATAATGGGATGCATTTTTTTCTTCTTGTTTTCTGACACGTCACCTGCAGAGTCAGTATAATAACGCGGATAGGAAAAGTCTTTTTTCGCACGGAGCTGCGAATGCGGGGATAAACTACGATGAGCGTCTTGTGCGCTGAGGTAGGAGCGCCGGCTGTGTTACGCTATCGACCTGCGAATGAATTCTAACGGAAGACCGTTGTATACCTTGCATCAAGGGGGAATGAAGCCGTGTTCTGTATGGGAAGTGTGATTCTCAGAAATGACAACAGATGGCGCGGGCACAGCGTAAACACGGCGGAAACGACGTACAACGGAGGCGTGCAAAATCAATAGAGGTTCAGAAAGTTTGGTTATGGGAATTCATCGTGTTTTTTTCCTTTCCATTTTTTTCCTTTTTCTTTTTTCTTAGTTAACATAGGTAGGACATTACGCAATATAATAACAAGAGCTTGGTGGCGCAACCCACCACGCGGTTCCAAAGGGGATGCTCATAGCATCCGTCCGTCCATCCGCCCATCCATTCCATCGATCCATCCATTCCGCCCACCCATCCATTCCACCCATCCATCTCCACCCATCCATCCATCCATTCCACCCTCCCATCCAATCCATCCATCCATCCATCCATTCCACCCACCCATCCATTCCATCCATCCATCCATTCCACCCACCCATCCATCTCCATCCATACATCCATCCATTCGACCCACCCATCCATTCCATCCATGCATTCCATCCATCCACCCATCCATCCATTCCACCCATCCATCCATCCATTCCAGCCACCCATCCATTCCACCCACCCATCCATCTGCATCCATCTCTATCCATCCATCCATCCATTCATTCATTCCACCCACCCATCCATTCCACCCATGCATCCATCCATTCCACCCACCCATCCATCCATCTATTCCACCCATCCATTCCATCCATCCATCCATTCCATCCACCCATCCATCTCCATCCATCCATCCATACATCCATCCATTCGACCCACCCATCCATCCATTCCATCCATCCATTCCATCCATCCATCCATCCATCCATCCATACATACATACATCCATCCACCGACAGTGAATGTGTACATGCTTCCTAGCCAAGGCGAGATAGAGAGAGAGGGGGGAAGGCTGTTTACTATGTGCTTGTGTTTGGAGAGGTGACATTAGAGCCATACGATCGGGAAGAACGAGTGGATGAAAGCTGTTGCAGGTGGCGGGGTAGTGTTGAAGGCAGCGTTTCTTTGAGACTGTCGGGCGATGCGTGCTGAAGGTGCACGCCTTTACGTGGTTACGATTGTGGTTATTGTTTACGTGGCACAAATGAGGCGTAGACGCGCTCAAATCAGCGGCTTCGAACTTCAGAGAGTAATGTGTCGAAGCGAAACTTTGAAACTTTGTAGTCTTAGTTAACAAGTCTGACAGTGAACATTAGCGCACAGTTTTGCGGGCGCCGTGACAGTTCTACAGGGGAGGACCCTCCCTCAACTTTCTGGCGGTCTTCTCACGAACTTCTCATGAACATCTCACGAACTTCTCGAGACGTAAAGCGGAAGCTAAATGAACAATAATTTGAGCCGTATTAGTAAATTACCATTCCACAACACGATGAAAAAAGAAACGAAAACAAGCTACTCTTACTGGGAGCCTTCATACGCAAGAAAAATTAAATTATAAGGTCTCTGGAACGAAAAAGCAGGTGGCGACGCCGTAAGCCTTGACGTCATAGACCAGGGTGCATTGACGTCATAGACCTTGATGGCGTTTCCTCCGGCCTAAGCAACGTTTTTTTTTCTCTCTCTCTCCGTAAACATGGACTGCGTTGCATCTTAAAGCAGCCAAAGACTCGAACGATTAGCAAGTTTCGACATCTTACTGAGCCGCAACGCACCAGATACGATAAAACAGAAACAAAAATTTTGATATCCATGACGTCACACCGCCGTGACGTCATGAATAACCGGGGTGCGAAAACCGGGGTGTGAAAAAAAAAGTAACGAACACAGATCTTAACTTTTGCATGTATTAAATAGTGATCAACCTTTTACCGCGAAATTAACGATGGCGTTGTGAAAGAATCGGATATGCCTCTGAACAGATTTATAGCCTTTCTCTTTAGTATTCCTTATTCTGTGTGAGCACTGAAGCACGGGCTATAGATTGCATCTAGGAGTTCATGAAGGCGGCCTTTAGGTGATTGCTGTCGAGCTCGTTTCCTCGTGCATGCGTAAGTATTGCGTAATAGAGGAAAGAGAGGGGTGCGGGCGGGGTATTTCTTCTTATCCTTTCTATAGATCCCTCGCTTTCGTAGGCGGCGCATGGGAATCCCATTTCATCCGGCCGGGCAGCTTCCCAGAGCACTGACTCCTCGAATTAGCATTTATCGCAGCAGCTCCTAATCAGAATATCCAATCTCATCGATCTCGTAGCTTTAAAGCTTCGTGGCCCAGTCATCACGGACGGACGCAAGCACGCACACAGTGACACGCAGGCTTCTCATCACTTGACTAATAACAATCAGGCCCCTTCGTTTTCCTTTCGTCTGGTTCGTATATATATATATATATATATATATATATATATATATATATATATATATATATATATATATATATATATATATATATATATATATATATATATATATATATATATATATATATAGGGGAAATTACTTGTGCTTAATAAATGAAATGAAGAAACGATAAATTAATAGAAAAATTAAAGTGGATGAAAAAACAACTTGCCGCAGGTGGGAACCGAAGCCACAACCTTCGCATTTCGCGTGCGATGCTCTACCAATTGAGCTACCGCGGCGCCGTTTTCCCATCCACTTTCTTGGGTATTTATGTGTCCTAGTAGAACTCTGGGAGTGTTAGCCAGCGCCACCACTCACAGACCTTGGCGGCGGACGTGGAACGTCCTTGTTGCCGCAGGCGTCACGAGAACGTGATCTTTTTGGGTGAAGGCAACTGGTCAATAAACCCACATATGCTACCTGAAGGCATCAATGTTGCCGGATTCGAGACCCTCGTTATGTAATAAACGAGAAGTGGATTAAAGTGGATGAAAAAACAACTTGCCGCAGGTGGGAACCGAACCCACAACCTTCGCATTTCATCCACTTTAATTTTTCCATTAATTTATCGTTTCTTCATTTCATTTATTAAGCACAAGTAATTTCCCCTATGTTGTCCTTGGTGTCAGTGTTTGTTGGCTTCTTATGATATGACTAATAAAAATCGGCCCCCTCGGTTAACCCCCTTTCTTCTTGTATATATATATATATATATATATATATATATATACATAATATGTAACGAAACTGTGACTTGATCCTCTCTGACGAAGCTCGATGCACACTAGACACACTAGGTCAACAAGGTAACGGCTCCGATGTTGATTGTTTTCATTAGCGGCAAAGTAATTGGTTGAAACGCTCGCTAACAAAGAACCGCTTCTCTTTCTATATGAAGAGACCCAATTAGGAAAAAAGAAAGCACGCCGTTGTATGTAGTTGACTGCCAGGGCAAACGAGCACTCTCGCGAGTGGAAATCGAACACCAACGGTGTCACGGGTCTGGGCGTCCCCGCAACGCGACCTGCTCTGCACTCCCAAGCATGGCAGCGATCGATGGAACATAAAAAGAAAAACATAAAAAAGGCAACAAAAGAAAAATCGGACAGTACGCGCTTTTGCTGATATACCGCCGGTTATGATGACGATGACCTCAAATTCATTCCCGCTCAGGGGGGGGGGGGGGCGAATTGGCCACGAGTCGGGCAGATCTTCGATATGCCTTAAGGGAACACATTTTCGAAATCGATCATTACGGAAGAACGTAATAAAGCGAGTGCTGAAAAATTTTGGAGGGCACTTAACCTTCGTCTTTAAGAGTGGAACGCGATAGCCTTCTAAGACCCCTTACTGCTTTTAAGGCTTCCCGCCAAGTGCAGCTCATGTAACCGCAACATATCGCACGGTCCTCCTATCGAAACGTTGGCCAGCCTTTCTGAGGCACCTTATCCCCGTTTGTAACCTTTATATCGCCTGTAAGGGTGCTGTAGCAAGCATGTGACGACCCTCAGGCGTAATGTTCGTTCGCCGCCAGGCTCGGTGGCCTGCTAAGCTCGGTAGGCAACATTGGTCACCGAGCCTGGCGGCGAACGAACATTATGCCTGAGGGGCGTCACATGCTTGCTACAGGTGCAAGTTATGTTAGTGTACCGCTGCAGATGTTGTGGTTGCCGGCTCTGCTTTCTTTATAATTACGCAATAAAAGCAGAAGCGCAGCCTAAGTGTTTCCACTGCAACCAGTCTTTTTTCTTCCCAGTGCACGATTTCTTTAGGCAATTCAGTCGAGCGCACTGTTCCTTCCTATAGAAGCGCTCGACTGCATCTGCTTACGTTACGATCCATCGCCGACGGTTTTCGGCACTTCTTCTGCAGCGGTCCGAGGAGTGCCGAGATTAAGTGGTGGCGCTTCGGAGGCGTTGCATTTGCACGGCGCGATGCAGGATCGAATCAGTGGCGAGACGAACACAAGCAAGCGAGCATGACACCATCTCTTCCCGTCGCGCTAATTTTCAGCATTTCCGCCCAATTTCCAGGACGCTATAGGACCTGCGCCCTCGCTTTGGCAGCATCAACAGACACAGCGACGACAACCAATCAACACAACTTTTAATTAGTAACGACACGAAATTAATCAAGAAGGAAGCCAAAGCCGCAACCGACTCGCGTTGCCCCTGAACCACTTGTAGCGTGAGTATATACCATATGTGTATATATTCTTTCATTTTTTTTCGGGAGGTGCAGTTCCCCGCATTCGCTTCTTTCTCGTGGTTCGGCTTTCAGGCGGCCAATCGTCACAACCACGGGGGCGTTCAAAATCATTTGGAAGAAGCTCGTCCCGTGACCGGCGCATGCAAGTCCACTGGCCTACGGATCTCCTGGTTCGTGCAGTTCGTGACCACTGCTGTTTCTTCAACATCTCTGTTGTTCTCGAAATTTCCTCCTTCAACTTGCTCTCGGTAGGTGGTTCCTCCGTGGCCGGGCCATGTTGACCCACCGTCCGAGAAACGGGCAGTAGCCTGCTTATTATGACCGGACAGTTCAGGGCACCTGGTGTGGCGTCGCAGGGCTCCAATCGTCCTTCAGTCGGCGCTGTTCTTGTTCTTCGTCCTTCCCATCCATAGCGGGCTCGTAGGAAATGGTGAGTCAAAAGCTGGCACGCGCGGGCCGAGGTCCACCGTCACCAGCAACCGTGTACAAGGGTCCATATTCCTTTGAAGCCAGGCATGATCCGGCGGTAGCACTGTCTTGGACGAGGGATGAGCTTCTACATTCGTCGCCTTCGTCTTCAAGGTCTTGGTAGCAGACGAGCGAGTCCAAGTCATCGTGCAGCACTTGAAATCCCGGCCGCCGGTTCAGGAAGGCAGTCAGCGTGCCTTCGTAAATTAGACGAGTCCGCGAAGGGGGCACTGCAATGCCTGCGGAAGATGGTCATCCTGGAGTGGGCCTTTCTCCTGCAGGAACTTCCGCGCCTTCCTCACGGCGACGTCCGACTCGCCGAGAGCCTCCGGATCCGGCTTTTCACGCACGATGTCTTGATCCTCTCCGACGAAGCTCGTTTCATTCTCGACAACCTCGGACGCGCTATCGCATTCGAACCTTCCCGAAATCTCGGCGCCGTCCGATGATGACCGAGGTTTGCACTTGTCAGTCGGCGACGAGCCTGGAGTCGTCAGAAACTCACTTTTCGAAAAGCTCCGGGAGACCGGCGGTTCTGTCGAGTTTCCGGAAACGTCGCACCGACGCTCGTCTTCGTTAGCCTCCTGCAGCGTGGTGAGAAGGGCGAAGAGTTCAGGAAGGTGTGCTTGCGGTGTTGGACGGCGGGCTGCTGGGAGCGATGCTCGTCGGACCGAATGAGGACAGCTTCGAGTTGAACTGCCTCTTCCTGTGAGGATTCGGAGTGGTGCAGGTCGACATGCCTTGAAGCTGGCCAGGGCTGTGATGCAGCTTAGGCGGAAGCTCCAGGAGCGTTGGTACTGGCAGCCAGGTTCCGTTGGCAGACGTGGAACCATTTCACCGCGAGCAGGGCGCGCAGTTCGAGCCCGGACCGCACATCCGGATATCCAGTCAGCGATTGCAGTCAGGCCGCATCTGGGCAGGTCACGAGGCCGAGCACGCACGTGGCCCCCAATGCCGCCTCGGCTTTCTTTTCTTCGAGCGACGGGGGCACGCTCTTCGCTGCTCCGTTCCGGCGGTTTTACAGTGAAGCTCTCCTTGCCTTTGCCCCCTAGAAGTTTGGCATTTGTCATTGTTCCCTCGAGACATGCGTTTACGCATGCGTATAAACGTACTGGGCCTGTTGGGTATGTGCCGGGAGAGAGCACTCACTGCTGGCTGTGGCTATGCCGAGTAGGCAAATTGGGCGACTTAGTATGGGCCCGAATAGAGACAGAGAGATACAAACTTTAATGATATGTGACTTTAATAACGTGCCATGCTGATTGCCTGGCATGCTACTACAGCTGCTGGGGGATAATTACTATGTAAACATTTATTTCGTAAACGCATAGACAGCACGTATAGTCACACACACACGCACATACACACTAGAGATGTTTACAGAGTTTCGATAAAGCCTGTGGCCAGCAAGGACATAATCGGCTTTTTCATGGCGCCTACCGCGCACGTGGTTCTTTTCCAAGAGCCGGGAATCTTGCCGAATTTCCAAGCTTGAGTCCCGTCGCAGGTGCGTAGTGAAGCCATCAAAGACTGTCTCTCTGACAAGTAGCGGCAGCAGTCGCTCAGCACACGTGGCAGGTTTTTAAAATTTTATTTTTGAAGGGCCTTACAGATGGAGCACATTGGCGAGTCCGTCAATTGAATGTTTCGCTCCAAGGAGTCCGTGTAGGCCACGTTGCGCCTGATGCGGTGAAGGCATCTTTGGTCTTGCCTATTGAGACCTCGAGGTACATAAAAGTCACAAGACGGATCGATTTTAAAGCGAAAGCTTTGCTGGCCGCGAACTTGCGATTTCGCCGTGGTGGTGCTCCGAGGAGGGACATGACGTCACAACGCGCGCCTCGCCGCGGATATTTCTCTTTCTCTCTCGCTCCCTAGTCACTACTGCGCATGCGCCACTAGTAGCACCGAGCCGCAGGTGTTCCGCCCCTGCGCAGCGGCGCGCCTTTCCGCCGCCGCCGTTTGGTATGACGTCACACCGCGTTCCTTGTCGTTGCGCTCGCCTCCGCTCGCTTTACAATCTGCGTCTCATGCCTGATAACATGTCAGTGGATTGAAAAGGAGAGCTCGCGTGCGCCGCAAACAGAGTTGAGGCGGCGTATGGACGGCGGCAATTCTCATAAACAAAAGGGGGTCTGGAATCGACATCGGAACGAGATAAAGAGGAAAAGAATCGCCTAGGAAACAGACGAACAGCGCGCCGAACGACTGGCTTATCGCCACAACATAGCTAGACAACCACACCAACCTGGACTTACAATCAAGATTAACCAAGGCTAACCATGATATGCCTTAGCTTTCGGTGCGTATATCCTGGCATAGCCGAGCTAAGCAACTGCCAGTTTTTGTATATGGCTCCGCATTGGCGGCTTCCATCTCTCCAGTGCCCCAACACACAACTCTGATGGTTGCTTGTCTTTGAACGGTCCTCCACTTCGCACGATTGCGCAGAACTGATTTGGGAAGCTTAATGTAGCTTTACCACCGTTCTTCGCGTTTAGGAATTCTGGTTCTGCGACCGTGTTCACAGGGTCTATACGATGGTGTCGATATGTGCCAATCAGAAGAGTTGAATAGTTAAGAGCACATGCCTCGCAGTTCCTGTTCAGAAAGGAAGGAGCCCAACGCGAGTCTAAGTAATCATAGCAAGCGCAAAAAAAAAAAAGAAACAAGACACCCCCCAGCGCGAGAAAGAAGAAATAAAAGGGATGGACACGCGACATGCGGTTCGCTTTTGTTACTGCTTTCATTACAGCTGCACCGAGCCAGCATGTTCCGCCATCAGCGTTCTGCCATCAGTTTTTCACCATTAGCGTACCGCCATCAGCCTTCCGCCATTAGCGTACCGCCATCAGCCTTCCACCATTAGCGTTCCGCCGTCAGCCTTCCACCATCAGCCTTCCACCATCAGCCTTCCACCATTAGCGTTCCGCCATCAGCCTTCCACCATTGGCCTTCCGCCATCAGCCTTCCGCCATCAGCCTTCCGCCATCAGTCTTCCACCATCAGTCTTCCACCATCAGCATTCTGCCATCAGCGTTCCACAATGAGTGTACCGCCATCAAAGCAGCGATGGCTGATCCAGCGGCGACGCAGAGTGGCGCGAGCCAATGGGGCCCTGGACAAAGGGCTCCACCCTACGATGAAGTCGCCCCGGCTCATTAACAATAAATGCTCTTTCTCTCTCTCTCTCCACAATCAGCGTCCCAACATCAGCGTTTGACAACTTTCACACCGTCATTCAACCACCGAGCGAAAACTATTGAAAAATTTGAATGATGATTTAGCGGTAAATGCGAGATACGTGCATTAGCATCAAGTTGCGCCTCTCTGAGATCGCGGATCCATGATTTAAACCGAGTTCGCAACATTGCGAAGTGTCGTTGAGGAGCTCACTCGACACACGTCCTGGGTCTTTGAGGAGCGAGTTGCAACGGACGATGGTACGGGCCA
Source organism: Dermacentor variabilis (assembly GCF_050947875.1). NCBI lineage: Eukaryota > Metazoa > Arthropoda > Arachnida > Ixodida > Ixodidae > Dermacentor > Dermacentor variabilis. The sequence goes on along the minus strand of NC_134575.1, from coordinate 37,618,086 downwards.
GACCGCCGTCAGTTGCACCATATATATACCTACTATAAGCTCTTCCACGCCCTCTCTTCTTTGCTACGCGACCGGCTTCCCACGCTTCACACACATGCAGATTTTCCCACTTTGACGCCAGCGTTCGATCGTTACTCCTACACCGAACAATAGGGGGAGGCGAAGACGGGGGCACGCGTGTTGCTTCACCGCAAGGCACGGACAAGAGACAGCGCGCCAGCAAAAGCGCGGCATGCGTTTTGGTCGCTTACTTCCCCTCTAATCTTCTCTTCTTCCTGTGAATTGGGTTCGCTTCAACACCTCCCTATGACGCCGCCCGCTCTCCCGCGTGTCCCTGATTAAGCAGTTCTAGTCTGAATATTGGGAAGGCCCTTGTGCACCCGTGTGTGTTGCCTACTCCCTCGCTCCGTAACTCATTCATTCACCCACCCTTTCTGCCTTTCTATCACGGAACGTTCGAGTTTGTTGAGGCGCGCAGTTTAGTTTTGCAGCGCACTATATTGCTTCTTTCACAAGAGCGCGTTCTTATTTACTTTTTTTTTTTCGAGCGCGCAGCTGTCGCCCGGGTGGGCTTTCATTAAGCTCGTGAATGGACTCGACTTCACGCAAAGAAAGGAAGAACCTTTACTGGAGCCCCACTCTTTGTTTGTGTGTGCGTGCGTCTTGTGCTTGTTCTGCGTGTATAATGCTGATCGCTCAAATTATGCGCCCCGCATCAAAAGCCGCAGTGAGGATATTGGTCGCGTTGTTGAGGTCGTTGGGCGAGAACAGTTCTCGCATCGACAGCTTGCTGTAAAATAATTTTGTTTATTGGTTTATTTGTTTTGCGTCTAGCAATAACGGCGGCGGTGGGCGTCCGTGTATAACAGACAAAGCTGACCTCGTTGAAGGTCAGCCAGGACTCCACGTTGCATTTTTTTTTCGTTTCTCGCTCTATTGAAAAATAATGTACATCCTTAAAGTGGAAAGTGACTTTATAACTGACATCATTACACCCTTTTGGGTGTAAATGTGTGAAGTTAATAAGGGTGTAACTTTGCCTATAACTCGCACACCCCTACACCATTTTTGGTGTAAGGATGTAAGTTATTCGCTTTTTATTGTTACACCCCTTTGATTGTAGGGGTACAAATCACAGTGTAATAGTATTTTTACACCCTTCTGGTTGTAAGGGTACGAAACATACTTTCCGGTTTAAGGGTATAAAATAAGGGTGTAAATTTTTTATAACTTACACCCATATGCCCTTTTGGGTGTAATTTTGTCTATAACTCATGTCGTTGCACCCTTTTGAGTCTGAGGTTGTGAAGTGTATATGAGTGTAACTTTGTCTATAATTCATCCTCACACACTTGTGGGTGTAAGGGTGCGAGTCAATTACGGACTCATTTACACTCCTATGTACATTTAAGGATGTAGATTATTTTAGAACGACAGAAAGCTGAGCTAGTTGGTAAGGATTCATTATGCAAATAGAAGTGAGGCGTGCAGACAGGACACAAGAGTAGAGAAGTGGACAACACGTCGGCGTTCGTGTTGTCCACTTCTCTACTCTTGTGTCCTGTCTGCACGCCTCACTTCTACTTGCATAAAGATTATTTTACTTTGCACGTAGCCTTCCGCTGGAGTCAAAGTTTGCCACGCAATGCGAGGGTCCCGCATCGAGTGAAAGCTCACAAGTGGCCTGATTGCGTCAAGCGCTGGGTCGTTTCATCTGCGAAAGGCCAAGGGTTCGAAACCGACGAGTCGCAAAACAGATCATTTTTTTCGGTGGTCCACATATGGAGGGAATGCATTCCATTCCTGAAGGGTTCTAACGAAAATGAATATTTATAGTTGTCGATAATTTACGTCCGAACGTCAAAGCAGTGGTCGACTAATATTGATGACCGGTATTGAGGAGCGGGAACATATTGCAACGTATTGCAACTCCATTTGGTTATGTTAAACACTATCGAAATAAACGAAAAAAATACACCTTACGCCGTAGGTTTGTCCATAGGTAGACTCAAAATACTACATCAAGATTAATCGTATTTTGTCTTACTTACTATGTTATTATGTAGTGTGACTATAGTCGGTGACAACCTAAGAATTAAAAGAAAATTCACCGACGATTACGATTACGGCACGTTGCAAACCGAGCGATGTGTGGCTCGATCACTGCCGCGCTAATCGGGAGATCCCGAGAGGCAGCGGGTGGGTGACGCGTGGGCGCGATTCACAACAGCCGCCGCAGACATACCTCCGCTCATGCAGCCCTTTGTTTCCACACGGACGACGTGCGTTATATTCTGGCGCCAACTCGTATAGCCATCGTGCCATTGCGAGGCAACTACCATTTGCTTCTCACGCTTTCGCCGTACCCTCCTGCTCCGCTTACCTCCTCTCGCTCTCTTGGCTTTCGCCGTCTTTCGTGCCCCGCTGCGCACCACGTTCGCGCTTTCATCCTTCGCTGTGCTCGTTCGCTCGCTTACGCCGAGGGACGACGCCGACGCTCGCCACAGGAACGGGCGCCCAAGAGCTGCGCTCTAATGCAAGATGACCACCCACGCAAACGCAGTGGATCTGCCCCTCCACTACTGAAAGAGAGCCGAGCGAGCTGAAATCCACTCCCAGTTTAATTACTTTTTCTCTGCTTGTGTAAATGGTAGGCGAACTGGAGACTAAAAGGTCGTTGTTTCAAGCTAAAATATTGCCTTTGCCCGAGCACTGGTATCAGAATGACGCACAAGATTTGCTAAGACGTTCAGGTTTCGAGCTTAAAACCAGCGATACCAGATCTGTACAGAGAAAACGCTAGGCCGCTTGTCGCCAGGGAAATAAGCGAAGCTAACTAATGCATTCCACTGCAACGATGTACATAACACTTGTTTTATTCTTTGGTTATCGCTGACATTTTATGCATCTGAATAACATGCGCTCCTCTACATAATACCTTAAACAACAACGCAGCATTGCATAGAAACACTCAAACGAACAGTACTTCCGAAACAACGCAACCAATGAACTTTCATGGCGCAGAACGGCAATAGAAATAGCATCCACGTCAACAAGACCTTTGTAATTGTGCGGATCTTGCCGGACCCCTCAATCAGACAAGGCGTATCCTTTCTCCAACTAGTAAACTGGGATTTTGCTAGTCGAACACTGGGTATAGCCTGCCCGGTTTATAGGATACGTAATGGCGTGCTTTCTCAAACGTCTGGCGGATCCCCGTAGCATTCACTGTACTGCACGAAATTGGTGGGTCACAATACTAAGCAAAAGAGGATCTTCTTGTAGCGCTTCTCTAACTCATCGTGGGAAAAACACCGTCGGGCACGAGAGACTGATTAGAAGCAGACAGGAAAGTTACATGCAACACTACGTCCTGTACTTTGTGTGCGCTCATGCCTCCTTGCAGTCCGTGACTCGACACCACGGAGTTCTTATTTTCTATCTGTTTCCGCTATATCCCATCGAAACTTTGTGACGGAGAAACAACGCCGCCGAACTCTTTTAGAGAGTCAAGCCAAGCCAATTAGGCCAGCTTTATCGAAGTTGGCTCGGCTGTATATGTTACCCAACACAACTTACTGTAACTACGTCCCTGTCTGGAAAAAAAAATCAAAATAAGAAAATAAAACAAGACGAAAGAGGGGAACTGATCGTAAGGTCGATAAGCTCCGCTCCGTGTTAGCTTATCCTCCGGTGAAGAAGTCGCTCTGCGCAGCGAAAGAACCCAAGGTAGTCGGATAAACGAAGCTACGGGACTCCTCGTCGAAGGCTGTGTAATCCGCGCTTGGGATTTTGCTGCTGTCTTGTACAGACCAGTGGTATAGAACGCGGCCGGGATTTTGTAGTTAGTGCTGTTCTTCGCGAAATTGTGTAGACGGCGTTTAAGGTTGCGCTTGCGGCGCTTGCAGTGTAGTGTGGAAACAACGCGTTTGACATAACTGCGTTTAATAATTCTTCGTATCTCGTTCGAACATGAGGAACTCGTACATCGAAGACATCGAAGCAGTAGTATACAAGGCACTTCGCACGCCCATAGGATGGGGTCTAGTTTCGACGCTTTCCCACATATACAAGGTGTTTCACGTAACTCGAACCAAGGATTTAAACATAAAAAAAAATGCGGTTAGCCACAGCTGCGATTTTCACAGCGAAGCTTCGCAGCTGAGATCCACAACGGTTTTACTTTAGTTAAAGGCGCATTATGCAGAGTGCAGGCGCACGAAGTAGAGCCAGCGGTGCGACATGCGGGAGTGTTAATCCTTTGGATTTAGCGTGCAGTCTAGAAGTACCGAGCTCGTATTTACTGAAGCGTTTCAAAAGATGCGAGCTGGTGATAGCGAACCGTTTACAAATCCTTGGAGTATACCCATGTGGGAAAGTGGTAAAACAGACTCCATCTTAAGAGGATGCTTTAGCTCGGGCGCCCCTGTCTAAATACACGTACAAAGAGAATTCGTTTTTCTCGGCAACCGCTGCACCAAATTTGACGAGGTTTGTTGCATTTAAAAGACAGACTTAACATCTAGTGGCTGTTGGTTCCGAATTTTTGAGTTAGGTCGTCAACCTTTTATTAAAAATTGGCAAAAATCGAAAATTTGCAGAAAACGAAACTGTCAAGTTTACAACTCTGTAACTCAGTAACGGAAACTAATAAAACAATCCTGTAAATTGAATCTAATAGTGGATCTAAAGCGGACAAAATTGATATTTTACTCGTGAATCTAAAAAATTTAGTAATATGGAAATGCAGCTTTTGCAGAACCCTTGTAAACGATGTAACAAATTTACGTAAGATATAACATGACACACCGAATTTCCCCGCTTTGAATGATCTAATGGAAGCTTTTCACATTACAGCGATATCTGTTCTTGATGCGGAGCTATTAAGTTGTAAACTTCGTGCTTCTATTTTTTTTGAAACTGTCGAATATTTGAAAATGTATTAAACAAAATTCCTACCCTAAATCGAAATTCCGCTTCCAAAAGTCACTAGAATTTAACTTTCTCTCTAAAATGCAACAAATTTCATTAAAATTGGTCCGGAGGTTATCTCAGAAAAGCGTTTTTGCGTTTTACATGTATTTGAATAGGCCGCGTCGGACTTGGGCCCGAGCTAAAGCTTCCTCTTAAGAGTGCGCGAAGTGCCTTGGACAGCTTCTAGGTCTTTGATGTACGAATTGCTCGCAAGCAACTGCGAAGGTTTTGTTATCATAACTATTATTATTATTATTATTATTATTATTATTATTATTATTATTATTATTATTATTATTATTATTATTATTTATAGCGGTACAAACTAAATACGAAGTTCTGCGACGCAGTATAGTTCTTCATCCGCGACGTTGCGAAATAACTACTCGATATGTTACACCTTCAACTCGCGGAACGTAAGGTTAGGTGAAATCGCGTATTATTTGCTCAACTCCATGCTTGTATGCGACGTGTTTTATATATATATATATATATATATATATATATATATATATATATATATATACATATATATATATTGCGGTCGAGACTCGCGAACTGTTTGCCGTGGTTGTTGGTAGTAGAAAAAAAAGAAACGTGTCACTCTGTGCTCGTTCAGTGGAGAACGGGTTCAATTTCGGCGGCGCCTTCCGTCTAACAATTGTCAGATTTTCGCGACAGAAAGGTGCGATAACGAAGGTTGCGTCGAATCGCGTGACACAATGGCACGTACCTATACATCTCCCGTACACCACGACACACTACTCTTCGGACGCGAATGCGAGAAACGTGAAGAGTCTCTCTAGCGCTCGTCGCGTCGTCTGCTACGTATGCAACGCGGCACAGGGACGCGCACTTCGTTAGCAGACGGTTTCTTCATTAGCGGCTGCTGCTGCGGTACAGTGGGCGGCCTTGGCGAAAGCTAGGCCCTCCGTGTCGGCTCTTCGCCTGACTAGAATCGTAATTGGATGTAGCTTGATGACAGCGCGGGTAAAAGCAACAGCAGCCGCTGGCTGGTTGGCGATGTCTCAAACACCTGCAGCTTCGTGCCAGAACCCTGCGTGGCCTCTCTGGCATTCGGCAGCCCTTTGGTGTCACTTCCGGTGAGCGTCTTCCGTTTCGTTCGCGCGTCTTGTCGGCTGCCTTCGCGTCTTTGTAGCGCTCTGTAGGGAGGACGAAGAGCGCAGGTGGCCGTTTGGAACGGCTGCGCCCCTCCCTCCCCCGCCCACCCTACCTCCCACATTTCCGGTCTTCCGGCATCTCCGTGGAGCGTCGTCGTCGGGGTGCCATCCACTCAGAACGCCCGCAGCTTCATTTCCGCCGCGTTCGGCTTTCTCGCACAACACCGGCGCACTGCGGTAGAGTGCGCCTGCTTTGCGTCGCGCAGGCGAGTGAGTCGTCGGTCTCCGCTGAGCTCCTTTCGGTCGCTTTCCGTTTTTCTTCCTCTTCTTCGTCTTCTTTTTTTTTTGCTTTATTTTGCGCAGTCTCGAGAGCGTCAGTGATGGAGGGGATAAAACTTATCGTCTACGTCTGTCCCTTCCAAGTCAGGAAGAGGCAACGAAGTGTTCGCATAAACAGGGAGAACGAACGAACCGATACGGTACGCGTGCTTTTGCAAACTGGCCGGGTTCTGCGATTGTCTGGAGGGTGGTAGGGAGAGATAGGTACACCTTGCTTACCTTGTGTTATTTGTATTCTTGGCGAGAAAGCTTGCCAAGGAAACAGGGCTACCATCCTAAAGTACCGCCCCGTCCTTTTGTTTACAAGATTCGCCGTGGTGACTTAGCGGCTATGGCGTTGCTTTGCTAAAGGCGAAATCGCCGAATTAAATCCCAGCCGCGGAGGCCACATTTCAATGGGGGCGACATTAAAAAAAAAAAATGCCCGTGTACCTTGCTTTGGGCGCACGTTAAGAACCCCAATTGGTCAAAATTAGCCCGGAGTACCTCATTCCAGCGTGTCTCATAATCGGATAGTGGTTCTGGCACGTAAAACCGTAGATTTTTTTTTTCTCTGAACATTTTTTGTGGAGCTGTGCTTCACCGTGACCCTTCTGTCGTGTGAGCCCTGATTGTAAGCGGTATGATAACGAAAATTCGGCCTTCATTCTCCTTCGAGAGGTGCCTCTAATTCAACAATTACCAATTAGCCCGACCAATTTTGTCAAATGCGTAGCTTCTGAACAATGCATACTGTACTCTCCTGACGTCGAGGCCCGCACGAAGGCGTCAACACTGCACGTACACTTCCACTGAGGAGGACCACGAAAAGAAACTGGTGCTCTTGAAAAACAGCGCGTTGCGAACTTCTGAAGGACGTTTCGCGTGCCCGCCTACCCCCCCCCCCCCTCCTCACTCATCCCAGCCCCACACCTCTCAGTGCCCTAACCGCCTCCCCCCGCCCGGCTTCTCTGGCTTCCGCCAAGCCTGTTTTTCGCAGTGCAGAGAGAGAAAGGGAGGTGGATATAAGCGAGACGGGTAGAACAAGAATGAGAGAAATGGGAGAGAGATAATTATGGAAGGAAGCTGTGGAGGAGAGGAGGGTAGTGACGGAGAGCTGCGGCATACCGTGCGCCCTCTCCTTTCACCCCTCTCCCATTCCTCTAACATTCCCCCCCCCCCCCCCACTCAGTCTTTCCGGCTTCCGCCGAGCCTGCTTTTCTCAGCGCGAAGAGGGAGAGAATGATAATGAGAGGCGTGGTAGAGAGAGGGTGATAGAGAGAGAGGGTATTTTGAAAGAGAAGTGGGGAGAGGAAAATTCGCGGTGTACCGTTTTGCTCGCTCCGCCACTCTGCCGCGCTCGCGCTTCTCTCTTAACCGAGCTCTGGAGTTAAAATGACTCTAGTGTGGCCGGGTGCGGCGACATGGATGGGCTGCCGCCGGCGTGGCCGCCTGACCTGAAAATAGATTTCCCACTACCGCCGCCCTCCGCGTTCGCGTGTTGTCTCGTTTGTGCTTGAGACGCTTTCCTCCGCGCCTTGTTGGCGGCCGGTCGTGGTGCGACGTCGTCACAGTCGCAGCGGAAAGCAGTGACACTCGTTTCCTTCTCTCCCTTCTAGCTCTTCCTCCTTCTCGCCAACCTTTCTCCTCTCCACGTGACTCGCTTTATCTTTGTCCGGTCCGGTCTTTTGTGGGTTTTTATTTTTTTATCCGTCAATCTGACGCGGCAGCGTACTTTGCTGAAGCAGGCTTCAAAACCGTCTCGCTGTTGTTGATGACGCTGCTGCGGTTTCTGTGTTGCTGTTAACTTTGGTCCGAGTTAAAACTTCCGTCGTCTCTTGTTGAGAGTGTCCTTGCCGCGGCGGCATCTTGTGACTTTGTTTTACCGGAGTTGCCCCAGGTCGTTTGGACATTGTGGCAGGCTGGAGAGAACAAAGAGACCGAAAAGGGGCGATGGGGTTTGAGGCGGAGGAGAGTTGGGAAGAGTGATTGATAAAGTGGGGCAGTGTCTCCCGTTTTCGCACTACTGCGGCATTTGGCTGCTGTCCTCAGCGCTCGGAGAGGCCCTGCGGGGTTGAAAATTGGAACTCTCCAACTTGTCTCCAACTCGCATGCTCTTTTATATAAAAAGAAAATTAGCTCAAGTCTTCTTTGTCTAAATCATTTCCTGCAACAGGTACTGTGTAGCGCAGGACCGTTTTATACTAATGGCAAGCGAACGAGGCACGTTCAGCATGTTTCAGAAGCATTTGCACGCCGTCTGAGCTGAGTTGGTGTACGGAATGCTGGGATATTCGTAAGAAATATTGGGTGTAGGCTGCCATGTGAGATAAACCTGACTACATACGGCTCGCACTTTGCGAAGGAATGCACTTTTAGAAACCATAACGCTTGCGTTTTTACCGAGTTGGTTGGTTCTTGAAACGCTTTTGGGTGATCGCTATGCGTGTTGGTTTGCACCGTCATTGGTTATTGGTTCTGTGTTCCTGCGACACCATTTAGCGACGTATTGGACGGAGATGGTGCTCGTTGGAAACCACTGACATGCCAATAATTAGGACTCTTCGGTCTGCCTCTCCAGCATCCACTGCGACGAGACTTCTAGCGCTAAGTCGATGTCGTCGCGTCGGCGCACTTCTCAGTCCGCAGTCACGAAAAACAGTTCGCGACTGTGCGTAAGATAAAGCAGACGATACTCAGAGGTGTCGTCGTCGGTTGACCGTTCTGCAACCTGTTGTAAGGTGTCTGTTCGAAAGTGTCGCGTCGTCTGCTCGAAGAGGTCACCTCTGTATATCCTGCGACAAAATGGCTCGCGTGACCGCGAAAGAGAAACAGACGACGTCTCTTAAGTCTCGTCGTCTGCTCGAAGGTTTTGCCGTCTGCTCGAAGGTGTCGCCACTCTAAATTTATATTCAACAGGAAAAGAATAAAAAAGGAAAGAACCTCACTGGCACAGGTACTTTTGGTGCTGAACACACCTCCACTTCATTCTGCCACCTGAGTTCGTGCGTGCTTCGAAATCTCAATGGGACTTCAGAAGTGCCACAATCTCCTTCGATGTCCTCCGTATCGAGTGGATATATATAATATATATATGCGGCCGTCTTGAACAGAAAAAGCGTGGTGCAATGTAGCAGCCTATACAGTGGGCACCACTGCAGGATTTGCTTTGCGCTTTCTTCGCAGGAAAGCCAATAAGCCGCGGGCAAATACGAAAAAAGAACACGGCCTTTTCATTTACTAGAAAGAAAGCTTGATGTGCGACTTTTTCGGTAATGTTATCTGCGGTGGTTCGTAAGTCAAGACGTCATCTCCAGAACGCCGAGCTCGCCGAACAAGCTCAGTTGCAGTTTACATTACCGAAAGATCTGCTTTTGGTGCAGTTACGGATTTCTAAGCTGCGTGCCTTATGGCAGCTTGCCAACTTCCGGCCATTCTGGTAGAAACTATGAGGCGGGCATCAGTATTCTTTTGCCAGAAGTATCTTGAAATCATCATCATCATCAGCCTGGTTACGCCCACTGCAGGGCAAAGGCCTCTCCCATACTTCTCCAACAACCCCGGTCATGTACTAATTGTGGCCATGCCGTCCCTGCAAACTTCTTGATCTCATCCGCCCACCTGACTTTCTGCCGCCCCCTGCTACGCTTCCCTTCCCTTGGGATCCAGTCCGTAACCCTTAATGACCATCGGTTATCTTTCCTCCTCATTACATGTCCTGCCCATGCCCATTTCTTTTTCTTGATTTCAACTAAGATGTCATTAACTCGCGTTTGTTCCCTCACCCAATCTGCTCTTTTCTTATCCCTTAACGTTACACCTATCATTCTTCTTTCCATAGCTCGTTGTGTCGTCCTCAATTTGAGTAGAACCCTTTTCGTAAGCATCCAGGTTTCTGCCCCGTAGGTGAGTACTGGTAAGACACAGCTATTATATACTTTTCTCTTGAGGGATAACGGCAACCTGCTGTTCATGATTTGGGAATGCCTGCCAAACGCACTCCAGCCCATTCTTATTCTTCTGATTATTTCCGTCTCATGATCCGGATCCGCCGTCACTACCTGCCCTAAGTAGATGTATTCCCTTACGACTTCCAGTGCCTCGCTGCCTATTGTAAATTGCTGTTCTCTCCCGAGACTGTTAAGCATTACTTTAGTTTTCTGCATATTAATTTTTAGACCCACTCTTCTGCTTTGCCTCTCCAGGTCAGTGAGCATGCATTGCAATTGGTCCCCTGAGTTACTAAGCAAGGCAATATCATCAGCGAATATCTTGAAATATGCTGTCACTATTCAGTGCAAGAAGGGTCATTCGAATTCGTTCGCCGGCTGTCTTGATCTCAGGTTGTCGTGTCTACGTCGAACTTTTCTTTTGTCGTTTTTTTTGACTAGATAAAAATTAGAGTTAGTTCATTTTAACCCTGTAACAGCCAACGTATTTTTTGCTACGCTAACATCGGTGCGGAGTTGCTGACAGGTATAAAGAATCTCCCACTGGCGAGCTGCTATGGTTAGTGTGGTAATTAAAATTTGTGATTTAAGATCGCGCAGGGCTAATTTAGCGTTTTTTTTTTTTTGCTCTACAGCAGTGAGTCGTCAGCTGTATATAGTTCAGGTAACCAATTACTAATTCACCGATTAAGATACAAGTAAATTTTTTTTACTCACGTAACATTTCGTTGGCTCGACGCCGTGGCGCAGTGGCTGTGGCGTTCCACTGCCGAGTACGAGGTCGCGGGTTCGGTCCTCCGCCCCGACGGGCTCGGAATGCAAGAACGTTCTTGTACGTAACACCTAGAAGCCCTGCGTGGCTTAAAATTAATCCGAAATCTATCACTGTGGCGTGTCCCAGTGCTGGTTTGGGAAGTTCAAATCAATCAATAAATCAAATCAATCAATTAGCCAGTCAGTCAACCAGTCAAACCATTTTAATGCTTTTTCGGCAAATGTATACTCTCTATGGCTAGAAACAAATCGGCACACTTTTGGTTGACGTGATGATGTGTGTGCGATTTACAAGATATTGGTGCGAAACTGTGACGGCCGACTTCTCTAGTTCTTTAAAAAAAAGAAGCGAGCGCTCCCGGAGTGTTACCCGGCGTGTGGCCAGGTTCTGGGTGTGCGTGTGTCTGTGTGCGTGTTTTAATACCCGATCGATACGTTTCCTTCTCGGTGATTTCTAAAACGAGAGCAGCTAGACGTCGATGCAAACAGAGGCGGGCCCTGTCGGGACCAGGGGCTGGAAGAGGGGGAAAGCAGGCGCGTGAGAGGGTAGAAGGGGAGATCGAAGCCTGATTAATCCGTTGTCGTCATTGGTGGACGACGGGGTGCGCGTGCTCCAGCGATTTCCCTTCTTCTGCTCGTTAACAAATGGAACTCTCTTCACCGTTTGCGTGAACGAGCGCGTGCGTTGCTGGGGGAGGGGAGTGAGGGGGGGGGGGTAGAGAGGCCCACTCCTACGTAGCGACTTCTAGCGGAAGCTTCATTTCCTGTTCACCCGGGCAGACGTGGTTACTGTACCGTGTAAACCCTTCTTTTATGGAGGTCGTCGCCGATGATGATATCTCCAATGGCGTCCCCCCCTCCCTCCCCCCCCCCCCTTGGAGAACGGGCCGGCGACAATCAGTCACCTGCCCTACTTGAGGTAATGATGTTTTGTCGCATCTATTGCTGCGTGGAAATTTCGCGTATTTCTACTTCATATTTCTCTTCGTGAAATGGTTCATCTCTCTATACTGTGAGGTTGCCTATGCTTGCTATGACCTCCTTCTCTGTCGATGTCTTCCCTGCTTTTTTTTTTTATCGGCCAATACTCTCAACGTCTCTTGCTTGTCTCGGCGGCTCTCCTGTGAAAGCTCTCATCAGCTTCGAATTCCAGCTTTTCTTAAAGTGGACGTTTCCTGCGAATATCGCTATGTTGATATGTGAGCATTTCATTAAGACGTGCCGAGTCGTTTGGCCGATTTTTGCTTCAGCAGACACACATGCCTCACCCTGTTGGGAATGTCTGTTCCTGTATGACTTCTATTCCTCTTTTTGCTCAGTCAGACAGCTCGGGTCTCAGCTACTAAGTAAGGCACTACCGTTTTGCGTACATCGTACATGTTGCGACGTCAGTGCCGTCTTTGCGTCAGGCAGATTTTTTTTTTGCCGCCGCGCTGGTATGATATGTGTCACATTGATAACGCGTACCGCTTCGGGACCGCTTTCCGTATGTTTCTGCTGTATTCACAAATTTCGTATGTTATTCGAAATAAACTGACACATTTCTAATGAAAGCTTACTCGAAGGCCTTCATTTTAAGTTTAGTGGCCAGGTGCAGCAAAATCTCACTTGTCCTCACTTGGTGAAAGAATAAAAAATAAAACTCAACATCCCGGCCCCGCGATAGTGCATGTCCAGCGAAGCTGCTGAAAATCACCACTACAACTGCTGAGCCGGGGGGTGGGGGGGGGGGGTGTACGTTACCTACGTACGTTAAGGTGTACGTTACCTGCGGCTCTCACTGAATCCCTTCGCATTCCTTTAGGATGTACTGAGTGGTCTCCGGATTTTTGCTGCAGCATACACATTCCTAATCTTGTTGCTAATATTTGCTCCCGTATGTTCTTGACCTTAGGCAACCAGCTCGAGCCGGAAATAGCACGGCACTTCCCTTTGTGTTATCGTACAGATTTCCCCTTCTAATTTCTTTCCATTTTTTCGCCTCTTGTACCAGACGATGGGCGCCGCGTAGCGGTGGGAAGCTTAGCTACATGACAGGCGGATATGACGTCAATTCCGGTAATCCCAGTTGGCAACATGGGAGCTGTCCCCGTTTTCTTTTTCTTTCGCTTCTCTATTTGTGTGCGTACAAGCACCTAGGAAGTAAAACGGCAGAAACCACGCGCTATACGAGAGACAGAGAGAGAGAGCAAATTATAAATGAAAAGCAGGGAAGTTAACCATAACTGTGCTCGGTCGGCTACTCTGCGCTTGGGGAAGGGAGTTAAGATTGAAGTGGAGATCAAGACAACGAGAGACGGTTCAGAACCGCAATGCTCGACGGACTTGCACCTCACTAAAGAAGATACTGGGAATGCAGATTCGGCAAATCAATCCTACAGAACATCCCGAAATAGCGCTGCTGCGATACCCGAAATCAGCGGGAGTCCAGCGACCGTCCGTCCTGGGTAACTCCAATTCGTCGCCGACTCCAGTGCAGTAAAGCTTGCGAAGCAGCGAGCAGGCACGTCACTTCCGATCGATTCGGGTTGTGTTTGTCTCGTCCATCCACACCACCCCTCGGCAGCGAACTACTTTTCTCCTATAAACACTCGCGTTCAAAGGTTGGTTGACGAGCTTCTTGATATGCCTTGTCACTCGAACTAGACCACGGTACCGTCTAAGTACGTCCGTAGGCTTATTGTAGTACAACAAAGTGTGCATATTGTCCGGTTTGGCGGAATGGACAGATGTCACGTGAAGTGTCTGTCGCGGCGTTGTCATCCTTATTAGTTTCGTTCTCGTTCTTATTTGTTCCCCCGTGTGGAGTCGTATGCTAGAGCGCACGAGCCCAGGTCGACCTTTCCTGCCAACCAAATCTATCTTACTATCTTATTGATTCATTTATTTTAGCGTTATCATTGATTTCTTTACTTTCCTTCTTTTCTTTTTCTTTCTTTTTCTTTTTTTTTCAGCGTAACGTAGAGAAGTTGATAAGGCCCAGTTACTCATTAGTTTAATTTCGCCACAACAACCCGTCTGTAACAAGCAGAACAGAACCCGCCTTCGGTCCCGTGAGTAGTTCTCCTAATGTCATCGCGCTCTGTGAGAACACAGGTGGACAGGCGTCGTCACAGATACGTCAATTTCAGCGTCGCCGGGCCGGGCCGCGATGGTGCAGGTTGGCTCAGCGGCGCGAGCGCTGTCCCATTGTGGTGGCTCTTGTTTCGATTCCCGTGGCTGACGTCATCCCGGTACCGATCCGCGATGCCACCGTCGCGAGGTAACAGATGCCGGTGTCCCGCCTCACGAAAGGAGCTCCGTTCTCTAATAACCGAGAGTATAGTGCCGGATATTTCGTAACCAGACACCGTCGTTGTACACCGACGAAGGCTGCATAGCTTTTCCCCTGCTAGGGCTTATTTCAGTACGCTATACTTGGTTTATTGGATGTCCTCCGGTAATACCTTCTTCGTACAAACGCTTTTCTTTTGTTCTCGTCTGCCTTATGCGGCATAGGGGCCCTCTTTTCTACCTTGCGTGTTTTTTTCTTTTGTTTTTTTTTTGTAGCGGACATAGACATTGTATTATGTGGAAAAGGAATCCCGAGTTTCGTTCAACACATCTTGCACTGTCCGTTCACACGCACAAAAGAAAGCGTGATTTCAATAGCATCTCAATAGAAAGTCAATGGGAAGCAATACAAAATCAATATAAGCACGACAGGATTGCTGTGTAAAAGGGAAGGGCTGTTTCTATTTGCAGTCGTACAGGGAAGTTGCGAATCTACGTTTAGTCGCGGGAAATGAAATTCCGTGTCTATATCTACGCGTTATTAGCGTCAGAGCTTCTTGCACTTCCGTTATAGAACTGAATCTAGATAGTGTATAGTCTTTAGGAGATTTCAGACTGAGATTCAGTACCTCTTTCTAAAGAGCGTTTGTCGAATGCTGTAGAAACTCGGCACATAATCTGTAGAATGTGAACCGTAATTTTTGTAAGAGTACACTGCCCACGAGTTTCAAATTGACTGTTTTGCTTTCCTGTATACTTTCCTGCTAACTATTACATGTCTATGTAAATGTCTCTTGGTAAATATTGTTAACGAGTCTGTTTTCTCTTGTCCGCATGTTCCTGAACGCGTTTGCAGAAAGTCCCAAGAAACAAGCAGAAAAAGAAAGCTTTAGGTTATTGCATACTTTGCAGGACTTTAATGTAATGTGTAAACTTATGTAAATACTTTCTAAAATTGATTGCAATATAGTCGCGCTCTAGCGTTCTTGCGAGCCTAATGGCAGTTTTACTCTGTGAAGGAAGGTGAAATTGCTAAATTGCTGGAAGAAATGTACGGGTAAAAATATTAATGCTTTTCGCTCGTTCATATGGCTACGATTGAATGGAGACAGTTGGTCGAGTTTCCGTATGCTTTTCGTACAAGGGTTTGCGTTTTGATATATTTCTCAGTTTGTACACTGTTCGTGCTCCTTGTGTTAACAAAACTCGACAATTAAGGCGGCGTCCTTCCGTCCAGTTGCGGTCTACAATTCCCGAAGGGCCGTTTAGAACGAATATCACTAGACACCGGTCAGTATGCAAGTCATTAAGTCCGTATGATGTCTACGGCAGCTCTGTAGGCATCCCAGCAAAAAAAAAAGTAATGATAAAGGAAAGGAATCGACATCTGGTGAGTCTTAGATGCCCTTCTTTTTCTTAATATTTATGTGTTCGATGTGTTTGCATAAAGTACTGCTGGCTTGTTCCACATTCAGTGTTTAACGAAGAGTTCTATGTAATTTCCACGCAGGAAGTCCTCATGCATCTCTATGCTCTCAGAATTGTGCCTAGAAATTGATCGATGCACCTTTTTTTTTTTCTTGCTGCCCGCATTATCGTAGCGGGGATGCAGGACGTATATACGCGACGTGTTTTTTGATACGTACGGATAAACGGAACCTGACTGAACCAAATAATCGCGCACCAGCCGTTCCCCCCCCCCCTCCCAAGATCGTCCTCTTCTTCTTCTGGTTACCAAGTGCCGACATGTCCTTGTCACTTCGCAGCCAAATTAAGACCGCTGATTGACTGACTCATTTATAATAACACGTGATGTAAGAATGGCGCGGCCCCTATTATAGGAAACGCACCAACGGCACGTTTCGCAACTAAGCCTAAACGTCTGGTAATCGTCTGTTTCGTGACCCGGCGAAAACAATAGGGGGAGGCGGGAGAAGGGGCGGAAGAGGGAGACGGCAAGTTTCGCATCTCAGCCTAACCGTCTGTTAATCGTCTGTTTCGCGACCTGGCGAAAGCAACTGCGGGGAGGAGGAGGAGGAGGGAGAAAGAAAGAGAGAGAGAGAGAGGACGCGCGCGGCTGTTCTCGCTCGTACGTAGTTGCGTCACGTTTCGGCCGAGTAGCCAACCAGCTGTAGCTGTGGCGCGCTCCGCGCTACAGCTGCTGCATCGTTGATTTGCCGTGTCACGTGCGCCGAACCCGTCACGGCTGGACGCGCTGGCTGCGCGCTGCCGAACGCTCTCCTTCTGCTGGGATGTCGATAACCAAGCCGTCACTCCCTCCCGCCTCGGTTTCGTAACTGTCGGCGGCAGTCGTTTCTACCCGGAAGCGTGTATTATAGTTTTCGTGGCATGCATCGATTGGCGCCTGACATGTAAACTACGGGGTGTACATGTTACTGCTTATAAAGTGACGACCGTTTACACCGTCATAATTGGCGCGTTCTGGCAGCTCGACAAGATTGCCAGGAGGTGTGCGAGTTTTGTTTCGATATGTGCTAAAATTTTTGCTTCGAGGAAACTCGGGGCACCGCGCGGCCCTTCGGCTACTGTGGGGAATTGGAATGGATTTGTGATACGTGGATTTGGCTGATCGCATGCTTCATGGTTCTAAGATGTTCTTGTGGCTTTTGTTTACTGCCCTTTTACTTTCCTGTGTTGGCCTAAATTACCGAAGCGATCCGGCGTCTTTCTCACGAAGGCAACGAGGACTACTGCGTGCGCGGTATACTGCAAATCGCGGCATTTTGTGTACGCAAAACTTATTTGTTGTTGGTGGTGCAAATCGCGAGTCTGCAAGATGTCACGAAGCCTTCTGAAGCCAGAATACTAAAATAGTATACGCCCTTACTCAGTTTTAAGGGTGTGAAATATTTTACAGCGAAGAACGAAGATTAGGCAAACTTCGGTGTACTAATGACCACTGTCACGCCGGCTGAACCGCCGCCACGCCTGCAGCTCGCGTGGGCACCACAGCGCCTCCTAGTAATTTTGGGGGAAGCTGTATGGGTTACAGGTGGCTTTGGACATAAAAATAACGGGTAGAAAAACAACGAAGACATGCAGGAGGAATGAGTGCGCGGCACAAAGGGATGACTATAACTTAAACTAGAGGGTGTTATTGCGATGAGAGCAAGAAAGCTGGAATAACAACGACACATACAAAAGCAAGCTCGCATTGTCGCCACACTGTTAAGATACTTTTCATCCTTAAAAGTGAACAATGGTGTAAATGTATCTATATAACTGACGCTCTTACATCCAAAAAGGGTGTAAGGGTGCGAGTTGTAGACACATTTATGCACCTTTGCTCACTTGGAAGGGTGTATGTTATTTTACAGTGCACAGCTCGACACACCATAACGGTGTATGAGCAGGTGGATATTCTTTACAAAAGAACAAGCACATCGTTTTCTGCGCTGTATCTGTTACCGGCCAAAGCATACTACCACTTACGCGCGCTTTTGTAAACGCTTGCATGTAAGAGGGAAAGTGATTCCTTTCTTTCTTTACCCCTTTAGAGGGAGCTTTAGCTCGGTGCCTACTGTTGAGTTCTCTATCGACGCACGTGCGAAACACAGACCTGCTCTTATTCCAGTCTCGAAGCGTAGCGCTATAGATAGTGCAGCTGAGTAAACTAATGGTGAATTTCATTGAGAGAACAGGAGTAGAGTGCGGCGCAGGGCGGAGTCGGGTGGCAGCGCAGTGAGAACCGGAACGCTCGACCCGCCGCTAGAGTGCGGTGTACATCAGGAGAGCGGATTGGAGGGGTAGGTGCGAGTGAGAAATGTACCACGTGACACAAGCAATCGGACGTCCCAGCGTTCTCTGCGGGAGAGCGGCAAAGCACGTGTCATCGTGTTGTGGTCGTCGGCCGTTCACCGGTTCGCGGCCGCGTATAACATCCATTCGTGCAACGCCGACACATTCTCCGACGCATCCGGTGACAGTGTAGCTTTCGCCGCTGTCACCGTCGAGCGTCTCCAGCACTTCAGCAAGGCGAAGACGCTTTGCTGCCTCTGTCCTTCGCGCATCCGACGAGAAGCGAAGTGGACTAGAAATGCCGGCATCTGTCGCGGAATTGCCACCTTACCACACCCAAGCAGACGGTCGCCACGCGCGCCTCGCGACAGTGACGTCGGGCCACACAGCGCCCAATCGGGAGGCCACCTCAAGCGCCTGACGACAGTGACATCAGGGCGCACCGTCGAACACACGGCCGCCACGTGTGCCGATGGGGTGAGTCATCCCGCGCAGCGCCGAACCACCTAGACACCCGCACTCGACGACAGTGTCGTCACGCACGCGTGCCAATCAGGAGGCGCACACCTGCGCCTAGCAACAGTGGCGTCACGACACAGAGGAGACCAATCAGGAGGCCGGAAAGTTGTGACAGTTTCTGCTAACGGCAGATAACCTTGACAATGAGTCATTAAAGGCTTCCGCCTTAATACAAATGAGGAGTATATGACGGCTTTAATCACGTGAGTTTCTTCGTACTCCGCTTTTCTGGCGAGAGCAGTGCGGACTGCTCCCGGCTGCTCTCGGCGCAGCGAAACTGCTCTTGTTCTACCACTGGATGACTGCGCTCCAACGTCTGTTCCACCACCGAAACACGCTGCGCCTGGAAAGAGGACTTTCAGGGTGCATTTGAGTGCTCCTGTTCTCCCAATGGAATTCGTCATAAGGTTGCCGCGCTGCATCGGTTCCCGTCAATGCATTGGTTCCCGTCCCGTACGTACAGTCGGCGACGCCCTTGTGTAGAGCGCGGGGAACGGCTGCCGCCGGCGCGCTCGATCCGCGGCCAGCCAGCGACGTCTAACGGCAGTGGCTGAGCCCGAGGTGCGTCGTTCGCGCGTGCCCGGACACTTATCTCGAGCATAGCGGCTACACCTCGCCCTCCGGAGCGACCCGGCAGCCGCCGTTCCCCGCGCTCTACACAAGGGTGTCGCCGACTGTACACGGTGTAGGATTTGACGACCATCTCGCCCCTGCCACCAGTTGAAGGGGTTGTAGGCCGTAGAGAGAAACTTGGGAGGAATTAGGCGTACAGGGTTTATTTAGAGTATTTATATTTTAAACAAGAGATAAATTCGACTGTATAGCGTGGCTCCCAAATGGAGCACGCAAGACGAGCATACAGCAAGCACACAGCTTACGAGCACGAGTGCGATCACAGAGCACGCAACTCACGAGCACAATAACGAGCACGCTGACGAGCACACCCTAGCAACGACAAACAACCGCTTATAAACACTCCGTTCTTCCTAAATCCCTAGGTGAGGGAAAAACGGCAGTTCACTGCCGATTCGTAGCGGCCAATGTCAGCGTAGTCGACGCGCCTTTTTCGAGGAGGAGGGCTCACACAAACACGTACGCACTGGATTCCCAGAACCCGAGTTGAGTGCGTCCTCGTAGCCAGGTGGTCACGCCTAACCCCAACCGGTGTCTCTAAATTCCAGAGCTGCCTTTCTCCTGTAGTCGCCACGAGTGTCAGCAGACTGCCACGAATCCTGGGGCCCACGTACCGCAAGCACCCTTTTGTTAGGGAAGCTCTTCTTGCTGCAGAGAGATCATGAAGACCCGGCAAATCAACCAACAATACACGGGGCGCCAAACGTGGCCAGCCCTACTGCCGTGGTCGATTCTCCGAACGAGGCGCATGGTGGACTAACGCTGCCGTAGTCTCTTCTCCGTAGGAAGTTCATGGTCGGTTAGCGCTGTCGTCCTCGCTGGTTATCTGAAGGGCGCCACCACCGCGGGTCGATCGAAGCAAGTGCAGCGGGCTGAGATAGTTTTGCAGAGCAGTACCCCTGCAGGCCGATCCTAACAACGGCATCGCTGGTGAGCCGAACTTTCTGTTTCGTGTGCCCTGTCTCGTTGCCGGAAATTCCGCAGTGGCCCGGTACTTAGTGAAATGATATCGTGGTCGTTCTCGCAATTGGGGATGCGTTCGTCTACGTTCACACACACACACACACACACACACACACACACACACACACACACACACACACACACACACACACACACACACACACACACACACACACACACACACACACACACACACACACACACACACACACATTTTATATATATATTATGAGCAAATGGTTTAGTATTTACTCACGCGGGCCACAACACAAGGCAAACTGTATAGCTTTTGTAGGGTGGCCTTTTGAATCGCAAAGTATTGCCCATCGATTAGAAGGCTTTGGAATAACGCGCAATCGACGGCACCTTGAAGGGCCGCAAGTTCGATCGTCTGCAGTCGATGCCATAAAGCACGGGTGAACGCACGGCGATAACTCAGTGCGCGACGATGATTGGCGTTAGTCACGTTTCGATGCACGCTTTCATTTCAAGCTATAGAAGACCATACAATGTGTCTCAGCTAACGTAAGCCAAGTTGATCAAGGAAAAAAGAAAGAAAATGTTAAGATGCATGCTACAAGATATAATGCTTATGGCGTTCGGTCATTGGAGGTCTGACAGCCAAGCAGTGTAAGTCTTAAGATTGTATCTTGTACATTCTTTCTTCAATCTTTCTTTTTCGTTCGACAGCTTGGCTACCCTTAGCTGGGACATCCTCATACATTCGCTGCCAATGCTGGCGCCCCAGATACCCTAAGTTTCTTATACGCAAATACTGCTCGGGGAAACTCTGACGCTTGTGTTTGTAATAGCGCGAAGTGTGAACTTCTTTATACCTTCTCTTTCAATCCCATTCCCCAGTGCAGGATAGCCTACCGGGTTCAGCCTGGTTAACCTCCCTGCCTTTTCCTTACGACCGCTCTCTTTCTCAACTCTCTGGCGATACTGTTTAACGGGAGGTTCGAGCATCGCGTTTCAGCCATCGTGGGAGTGAGGATCAGTAGTACGTGGATTTGCGAAACAAATTTTGGGCTTCTTGACTTCAATATCACTCTATGGCCTTTTGCAGGTTGATCGTTTCCAAGAAGGTATCGCGTTATATAAGTGCAACCTTTTGGAATGATTATGCGCTTGCGCAGAGCTTCGTAGGTTAAGAAAAGTATATGGTTGCCTGAAAGTTTCGGCCGAATAAAGTGGCAGATAAAACTTCCTAAGACAAGAGCTACAGGAACATATGAAGCCGCGCCACAAGCTCGAAGATCAGGCAAACCCACGTGCTAGCTAACCATCATTGTTATGGTATGGCTGAGTGATTGGAGGTTTCAGAGCGCCCTGTATGGTACTTTTCTGAAAAAAAAAATGACTGTACCCCAGCGACGTACCGTTCGGCAAAAAAAAAAGAACGGAACGGTTTCACGATGCGCGTTCTGCGAAGCAAGAAAGAAAAGATGGTGTTCGCAGCAACGACATTTTTTTTTTTTTTTACGAGGGTGCAATTCGAAGCACAAACGCGGAGCAGGTCGCGAGCTTTTTCCAACTTCGTGTTCGCGACTTTCTGCTGCAGTCGCGCTAAGCGAGACGGACGACCGTCTGTCGCTCGTTTTTAGTGGCTATGTATGCGTGCTCGTCTGGACACACATTGCAAGCTCGGCGGAGGGAGGCATCGGAGTAAACAAGGGCGAACTCGAAGGTGGAGCTATCCGCGGCAAATCCGTAGCCGAGCTCGCGACCCGGCTTGTTCCGCGGCTTCGTTATTGTTCTTCGGGGGAAGTCGACCGGCCCTCCCGGTAGGAGTCGTGAGGGAAGCGGCGTTCTTTCTTTCTCTCTCTTTTTTTTTTCGTTGCTTCTTTTTTCGGCACGCGTTAACACACAGTGGAGTCACCTCGCTTCGGGCGGTGTCGCTCTCCTAAATATAACACGGCGTCAGCGAGGTGCATTGCACCGAGCTGACAATGGTAACCCGAGCTGGGGAACTCTCGTCTGTTGACGCGGACCGTATTTTTTTTTATGTCAGACCGCTGCTAGCTAGAGTGTATTCGGCATCGCTAGTTTGCTTCAGGGCAGGCAGTGTTGACTAGAGTGGATAGCCGTGGCATTCCGGTGATTGCTGTGTCGTTCGTCCAATGGCTACGTATATGTCTATGGTTACGGCAATCTATATGGATATGTATACTGGCGCGCCTATTACTGTACGCGTGCTCGGCATATGTGCTAGCTCGTTGCAGCATGTATTCTGCGGAGACTCAGTTGATGGCTGTGGCTCGTGGCGATGGCTATGCGTTTGCCTATGGATATGACTATTGATATGGATACTGTCCTGCGTGTTGTGTGTCCTCGGTTGTCGCTACGGTTCGCCAGAGCACCGGCTGCGTTGACTCAAAGGTTAACTATTACGGTGCTACTAGCTGTGGTTGTATATATTCTCCATGAATATAGCTATGCAATCGGTACTGTCACGGTGTACAAGCTATGCGTGATTGGTGTCACCAATATGCTGCAGCAGCAGCTGCTTTAGCTCACTGAATGGCTACACGTTGTGGCTGTGGGCTTGTGGATACGTCTGTAGGTATGGATGTGAAAACTGGCATGTGCACTCTCTACACCTGCTCGACGTATGTAATGCACTGAAGTTACCAGGACTGTTGACGTTTTTAGCCAATCATAGAGGGCGTAGTCGCCCTGCGGGCCAGTATAGATCTAATAGTATGGAGAATTAGACATTGCGGTGGCATTTGAGTGTGCTGTTCTGAGCGTCGCAAAATATCGCCATATTGTCCGACTTCGGGCCAATCAGAGACGCCGCAGCAGCCCTCTGAGCCAATCAGGACTGAGGAGCTGGCGATGAATTCGCCAGTGTGGCGGAATACTTGTTCAACTTCCAGAATGGTATACGCCTGCTGCGATGGTATAGGTTGCCTGTGGCGACGACTCGGTGGATTGCTGTGGCAATAGATACGGCTATGGTTATGGCTGTGGAAGTGACGCTCTGCTGTCAAGCACGAGGCTGCGAGTTCGTGCTGCTCCCTGGCCCACAGAGGCCTAATTTCACTTTAGGGCTGGCACATTGCAAGAACTGCATGCGTAATACGGCTTAGGAAGAGGTAATCCTTGGCCACAACTCTCCAAAAAAAAAAAGAAAAGAGGCCTCCCACTTATCCTCCTGTACAGCGCGCTCCGGGACATTAACCCTAATCGATCATCCGTTCGTTCTGGCAAAGCGTGTACTCGTGTTTGCTGCCAAAAGAGTGGCCCATTTCCCGCTTCTCTTGAACTGTCCTGGCTAAAGATAAATAATGAATGAAGGGAAGGCTAAAAAAGCATCGGCAAAAGAAAGTGACGAGAATGTAAGTTAATTAATAAATTATTCGTTCAGGCGATTATTGAGGCAGCATGAGACGTGGTTGAGGCTTTTGCACTAGACTGGCTAATCTCTCAGAGCGAGTGGCGGTAGCGACATTTCTATCTTAAACTATATATTCATTTTTATTTCGTTGCTGGTGCATGTCTTGCGTTTCTGTTCATTGTTCCCTTCGAAAACCCTCCTTTGCTTATTTTTCTTTCTTTTCTTGCTTATTACTTCATGCACATAGTGTATTTCCCGCGTTGGCTGCTCAAGAACAGCCCAGCTGGGCTGACCGATGATGTGATTACATACTCTGCTGAATTTTATGGCATAATTCTATTGTTTGCAAATTGCAGCTTTTCTTTGTGAGTGTGTGGGGGGGGGGGGGGCGGTGCGGCGGTGGAATTCTTCGTCATTTGTATTTTGCATGATAGGCGTTCTGCTATTGCAACAACTTGTAATATATATATATATATATATATATATATTGTCGCCAGGAGTGACGTGTGAAGAAGACAGTAGCAATACTGTGAAAGACGAAACTAATTATTATTGGGCGAACCTGTGCCCACAAAAACAGGCTACACTTAAAGAACAGCGACAACGGCGAACACAGTAATAATAATGTTTGGGGTTTTACTTGCCAAAACCACTTTCTGATTATGAGGCACGTCGTAGTGGAGGACTCCGGAAATTTCGACCACCTGGGGTTCTTTAACATGCACCTAAATCTAAGCACACGGGTGTTTTCGCATTTCGCCCCCATCGAAATGCGGCCGCCGTGGCCGGGATTCGATCCCGCGACCTCGTGCTCAGCAGCCCAACACCATAGCCACTGAGCAACCACGGCGGGTGTCGCGAACACAGTCGGCGATCCTCAAAATCTGATCAGCGGGTCGAGCGCGTCGGCTTTTATACAGCAGTCGTCGAATGTTCCAGACTAATCGCTTGGACCCGCGTGTCTTCCACAAAGTTCTACACCATTCGCGTCGCGCGATGAAATCCGATACCACAAGGCTCGGCGACAACAGACAGCGGATAGAAGCACTGATAATTTTCCAGAAACTTCGGATACATGCGGGCGCGTCCCGCGCTGTGCCATAACCTTTGTTAGGCGGCGAAGCGTGTCCCCCGGTAAAGACAAGTACACGTGTCAATATATATATATATATATAGACAGACAGAGAGAGAGAGAGAGAGAAAGTTCATATACATTTTAAAAACAACCGTTTGATACGCCTGCGTTTCGACCGGAGCCCCAGGCCCTTCTCAAAGCATACGTTGCTGCTGCACCGATTCAAGAGTTCCCTGGCTATTGGTACCACTGCGCGTAATTGCGTTCGCTGACAGAAGAGTAGCGTTGCCCGAGGCGCCCCAAACTTTGGCCCGGCATCGTCGTTATGATTTGTTGTTTCTCCCCGCGCCCACTGACCTCAGTCCTCCGGTGATTCCTTCTTGTTTACCTTGTCACGGCCGCGTGGCGCACGTGTATCTAAGAGAACCGCGGGCAGCGTGTTATTTTGACACTGCGGTCACTGGTTTCCGCACCTCCATTTCCTCGCGTTTCTTTTTTCCCGTGGCATCTATTATTTCTGTTATTCCCCCGTCGTCATCGCGAACCCCGCTGTCCCTTGTCAGCACATGTAAAAGATATTTTGTTTCGCCTTTGTCGGGCGCACCTTCTGTTGTCCGGCCACGTTAGTCTTAGCGTGCTCGGCTTCCCCAGAACCGATAGAGTTTCTCACTATAACATCTAGATGGAAATCTGGCGCCACCGTCTATGGGAGTTTGCTAAGGGGCGCTGTGTCGTCATGGGAATGACGGTACGGTACATGTGTCTGCGAGGCTCGTGTTGGCTTTTGTTCTTAAAGTAAAATCTTCATAAGATGTTTCCATCACTCACGCATATTGCATGTTTACTCACCTACAATGCATGACCAAGCGAAGAAAAGCAAGAACATGCGACACACTGTTTCAAAGCGAACGCGAATCTTGTCGTCTGTCCTCCAACTTTAGCGGCCAGCTGATGCTTCTTACGTATCATATAATTGTACGTGCAATAACAAGTTCTCATAGTAAAACAAACCATGTTTCTGTGTAATGATAAAGCTAAAAGAGCTTTTTACGTGCTGTTTTAGTAGAAAATGATTCATTGTGACCGACGGAACAGTGCTGGTCAGGTGCGTTTTCAAGGCGTCCTGGCTCTCCGAGAACGGTGCCAATCCGAAGTCACAACATACCGGCATTCCCATGCGCAGCGCAGCAGCGCCAGATTTCCCTCTAGGTAACTTAGTGACAAACTCGATGCCGGAGCCCCTCGAGCCCGCCCATATACTCACAAGTCTTTCTGGTGATGATAATCATAATGACGATGACGAAGACGACCATGGTGATGACGATGGCAATGACCAGGCAAACACGCAGTTCAGTGATGTCCGCTGCAAGAGCGTGCACTCCTCTTTCACAGTAAGCGAGCTCGGAATCAGAGGGATCTCTTGATTTCTTTCTTCTCTGTGGCAATCGCTACAGCGCCACAAAGGTTGTTTGCTCCGTTGATTCTTGGGGTTTAACGCCCTAAAGCCAGAACGCGGTGCTATGTGGAACGATGTAGCTTTTTTTTTAATTCCTACATTTGGCGACGCTATATGTATACAGGTGGTATACCGCTATCTTTTGTTACATTACGAACACAGTTCCGTCCCCTGACGCTACTTTGCGAGTCCATTTCCAGCTGTAGTATAACCCGATTTGCCCTGTCCTACTGGCGGATACAACGCGGAAGGATGCGAGAACCGGAGTACAGGGCAAATAATGCTTCGCTTCGAAAGCGCCTTGAGGCGGTGGCTATATACCGCCGAGACGTCCCTGCAGCTTTCCCTCCGCGAACCCGAAATTCGAAACGAAGTGGGTCGCAGTTTTGCAAGGCGCGTTACGTCACAACGCTGCGGGGTTACTGGAAATCAAACGGCACGCAAGGTGCAGCCGCTGGCAACGGGAAATTGAAGGAGCAGGTGCCTCTGGCGCATTAGCGCGCCAAACTTCTCGTACGGCTCCGAACGTAGTGACTTCGTATAGCTCGAGCAAAATGCGGACGCTTCGAGTTTCTTGCGCTGCAAGGGTCCTTATGTATACGTTCTCGTGCGAGCGAACGGAAAGCTCTGTAATCGGTGAGATTTGGCAAGCACTTCCTCAAAACATCCAAGCTTGTTTTTTATCGAGTAACAGCGAATTCGTTGCCAGTACGTAGGGGCCCTAACCCTAACCGTATGCGGTTCGCTTTCGAAAGCAGACGACGTCTGGAGTGCGTATGTGTGCGTGTATGTGACAGCCGCAGTTACGCACGTAGCGAATGCTTTCATCGAACTGGTTTAACATCTTTTTCAGCACTCTAAATATGCCCATTCTGCAGAAAACGTGGCCTTGTTGCATCACGTATGAAGAAAAAAGAAAACGAAGGAAATGGAAAACAATTCGTGCAGAAAAAGAAAACTGTGGTCAGCGAAGTTCACTCTCCTGAGAACCGTCTCGATCGACGCGGCCAATAAAACGGGAAGAACAAATGCGGCCAACGCTGAAAACGTTTGCTCTGTGCCCTTGTAAACATACTGAAAAAGAGAGCGCATATCGGTCACTATTTCCCTTCCATCACTCTTCCTTTTGTTTGCATTTTTCCCTTTATTTTTTGAGTCAGCTTTCAGCGTTAGCAATATGACGAGGCCCTG
The DNA here is from genome assembly GCF_050947875.1 of Dermacentor variabilis. NCBI lineage: Eukaryota > Metazoa > Arthropoda > Arachnida > Ixodida > Ixodidae > Dermacentor > Dermacentor variabilis. The sequence continues at coordinate 37,590,737 of NC_134575.1, read as the reverse complement.
ATTTTGAAACCGCGAGTTTTGTAACCACTGTGCTTCGGAAACTCCGCTCATTGGTCACCTGATAAAAGAAACTATATCCCAATCGTCTGCTGTCCATATTCGAGAACAGACGAAACAGACATGCATTTGTTTCTACGTCAGCACACAGGCTCGCACGCAAGCGTGGGCTGACACAAATCATACTCAACGTTTTGTGAAGCTGAGCTGCTGACGACTAGCGAGTACGACGGACGCCTTGAACGCATCATGATTTCAGAGGCAGCATGCGCATCACATACGTAGTGGAATCGGAATCTGTTCTATCCGCGAGAAGCGTTCACTCGCTTACTGCCGTGCAACCGCGGATGGATGGATAGATGTGTGTGTGTATGTATGTATGTATGTATGTATGTATGTATGTATGTATGTATGTATGTATGTATGTATGTATGTCTGTATGTATGTATGTATGTATGTATGTATGTATGTATGTATGTATGTATGTATGTATGTATGTATGTTATGAGCGTCCCCTTTGGAACGGGGCGGTGGGTTGCGCCACCAAGCTCTTGCTATTATACTGCCTAATGTCCTACCTAAGTTAAACAATAAAAAAATAAACACTATAAACTCCCAAACCCAAATTTTCTGATCCCCTATTGCTAACTGTGCTTTTGTACGTCTCCGTTTTTTGTCGTTTCCCTACTTTTCGCTCACCAGTACTCCAACAGCCTCTTACTAATGCCTATTGCGGACATGTTTACTTTTCCACTGCTCCTGCTGAACCCAAGGGCTTCAAGGAGGCCAGTGGTGCCTGAATCGCTCGCTGGGTAGATGTCTTCACATTCTAATAAAACATGATCCATAGTTTCCCTAGCTTTACCGCGGCAAGCACATGCTTCTTGTTCCTTCTTATATCTCGCTTTATAGGTGCGTGTTCTAAGGCATCCCGATCTCGCTTCGAAAAGTAATGAGCTTCCCTTTGAGTTATCATAAGTTGTTTCTTTCCTGATTTCGTTTTTTCCTCTTCAGTAGTTACTCATGGCAGGTTTCCTTTCCATTGCCGCCACCCATCAGATTATTTCAGCCTCTCTGACTTTCCGCTTGACCGTCTTTGTTGCTGTGTTGCCCACCTTGCAGGCCACATACTTGCTGGTAAGCTTCCTAGTTCTTTTCCTCCACTGTGAATCAATGTTTTTCCTGTACAGATACCTGAACACTCTCTCAGCCCATTTACTTTCTTCCATATTCCTCAGGCGTTCTTCATACTCAATTTTACTTTGAGCTTCCTTCACTTCAAAACTAGTCCTGCCCATATCACCCTGCACAGCTTCATTTGTAGTCTTCTCGCGAGCGCCCAATGCGAGGCGACCCACTGACCTTTGGTTCAAATCGAGTCCTGATTGTACCCCTCATTTAAAGCAAACAACCGCATTTCCAAAAGTAAGTCCTGGAACCATTACACCTCTCCACATACCTCGAAGGACCTCTTACCTATTGTATTCCCATAGCGCTCTGTGCTTCATTATGGCTGCATTTCTCTTCCCCTTCACTGTTATTGTTTTTTCCTGTGTTCCCACATATCTATTGCCCTCGTTTATCTATATACCAAGGTATTTATATTCTGTTACCCGACGTATTTTCTGGCCCTGTATCTCCACTGTCTGTTCACTGTTTTCATTGAATACCATAACACCTGATTTTCTAACACTAAATTTAAAACCTGAATTGTTGCCTTCCTGTCCATAGATATTAGCCAGACGTTGCAAATCACTTTGCTTGTTAGCTAGCAGCACAATGTCATCCGCATAAAATAAACCTGGCAGCTGCTGCTCAACTACTGTACCCGCCTGTTTGTATGAGAGATTAAACCCGATATTACTTCCTTCTAGCGCCCTCTCCATCCTCACCATGTACATCATAAACAGCAGCGGGGATAAAGGGCACCCCTGTCTCAGTCCCTTGTTGAGATGAACTTTCTCCTCGCTTCTCATCCCTTCCCATTCAACGCAAACGGTATTTTCTAGATAAATCTCTCTTAAAAGCTGTAGACAATCGTCACCTAAGCCTTCCCCTTTCAGAATATCCCACAAAATGTTGCTGTCTACGTTGTCATAGGCTCCTGTAACGTCTAAAAAGGCCACATATAATGGTCTGCTTTCTACTTCTGATATTTTAATACATTGAGTAAGAACAAATAAGTTATCATCTAAACGCCTACCTATTTTGAAGCCATTCTAAAGTTCTCCCAAAATGCCATTATTCTCTGCCCAAGTGTGAAGCTTTAATTTGATTGCCTGCATTGCTAGCCTTCAAATTACCGCGCATGCGCGAAGGTGAGCGCCATCTGGTGGTGCCGCAAGGCGCCCAGCTGCGCGCGCGTGCTCTTCTGTGATTGGTTGGCCTGTTCGGCGAGGGAACAACAGCCAGGCTGCAGAGCGCTCACAGACACGAAACGCGGCGAGGTTTGCAAATATTTTTTTTTTAAAGAACGACGACATATGAGGCGAGAACACTGTATCGCAGTGAGGGCTGTATCTGTTTTTCTTTTCGTCGTTTGCTTCTTCTTCATTGCCCCCCCCCCCCTCCTGCCCTGCTTTGTTTGACGCGGTGCCCCCAGGGCTGTGCAGACGAGGCTTCCCCGGAACAATGTATCCCCCGGTTGCTGCAGTCGGCCAAACAACCGCAAGGTGTTTAGCGTTGAAGCCTAACTGATCATAGGGCCGACGGAGAAGGCGGGTAGGGGTTTGGTTTTATCATGGGGCGGTGCTCCTCTTCTCTCACTGACCTTGTCCGTCACGCTAACCTGAGCCAGCGGTGGACAGACGGCTTGGGGAAGACGAGCAGAAGACACCAATTCGCTCGGTTGAAAAGGACTCAGCATCAACATCGGTCCGCAGTTCGTCCTCTCGTGGTCGCTGTTATGAAGTCGCGTTATTTCATAACTCCTTGTATAGTAGCCCACAATCCGAGTAGCCGACCCTACTTCGCACCCTCACAACCTGTTCCGTTTCGTTCCTTCTTTTTTGCTTTCGCAACCTTCCAGCTTTCTCTTTGCCATGTTCCCGTTCTGTTCCTTTTTATTTTATTTTGTTTGAGAGCAAACACGGTAGGACGCTAGAACAAAAAAAAAAGAAGGGGGGGAGGGGGTTCATCTCTCTTGTCGGATTGTTTTTTGTCGTGCCATGCAGGCGGTCGCTTTAATGCTTGCTCGGCGCTTACGCAAATTCCACGCGGTCTATACGCTGAACACGGGACGTATCCCACATGCGCCCGAGGGCGTGCTCAATACGAGGTCCAGTTGCACAGAAGCGCACCCACGCGGGTTCTCCCATTGTGCGCAGCGATATTGGTTGTCGGCCCTTTAGGGAGACAGTTTGCCAAGTGGCAAATTGAAACTGATTTCCCGTTTTCCCTCCTCCCATTCCTTCCTTTTTTTCTTCTTTCTTCCTTTGTTTTTTTTTCTTTTGCGTGCGTGCGCACACAATGCTGCCTCCGCAGCTTCTCGTCCTGTTCCTTTTTCGAAATCGCGAAAGTTGCGTGAGTACAATCGCCGCATCTGCGCATCGAGTTGATGACTGTACCGTTCGGCTGCGAAGATTATTCCGTTTTACTGTTGCCGTATAGCGGAGAGACCGGTCGGTGACTGTGAGACACCGCTGGCATATCGCGAATATCTGTGGAGGGTGGACGGTTTGTCCTTGTCGCTTTAGCAGTCCTCCTCCTCTCCCCCGCCCCTTTGCCGCCCTTTCATCTTCCTGTGCAAGCCACCGAAAGCGATGTATGTGGTGATGTGAGGTTGTTGAGAGAGCAACTTAACTTGCCTTTTATTCATTTACTTTTCTTTCTCGCGTAGGAACTTAGTCGCGCCTGGTTTGCGTTCAAACAGGATTGGCTCTTCGGTACTTCCCACGTGGTGACGACAGGCGCCAAATTGATGAAAATGTGTCGCCAACTGCCGTACGCTAGTCGAATCCTCTAGGCAACCTCAGCACATTAATAAATGCCAAGAAACGCGAAGAACATTTGCCACTTTGACAGTATCTATCCATCTAGCCGCCTACGTCTTGGTGCTCTCACGGTCGTTTCGTTAACTTGGTATGTACCAAAATTGGCATAGTATGACAAGAGTGTATGACGAACGTAAATGATAGGTCATGACATCAATACCATGACGTGCGTGTCACGTAGGCCATGAAACAGCCGCCTACTGTCTTGGCGCTCTCATGGTCGTTTCGTTAACTTGGCGGGCTTCGAGCACACTGCTTCGCATAACACCGATTTCCACAGGGTGTGGCATCTCCCGGCTTTTTAATGATACTATTTGACACAATTACTAGTAGTTGCAGTACATGCGACAGCATAACTTGAGAATGCTCTGCGAAACGCTCTATTCTGATCGAGCTCCTTTAAACACACTACTTGCCAGTAGAAATTGTAGTTTTGCTTAGTTAGTTAGTTAGTTAGTTGGTTAGTTTATTATTATTATTATTATTATTATTATTAGTAGTAGTAGTAGTAGTAGTAGTAGTAGTAGTAGTAGTAGTAGTAGTAGTATATAGTAGCAGTAGCAATGTGAGTTTGAAAAATACATGCAAAGAGCTGTTCTTCGGGACGACGGATGCTCATTGTCGTATTTTGAGACGTATGGGTTGTCGCTGCGACACAGATTTCGGTCGTAGTAGGGCCGGAACGTTTATACCGTGTGAAGAAAAGGGTGAACTAGTGTCAATGAAAACAAATATACCGGGAAAGTTTAATTGTTACCTCTATGTCAACTGTAGAACAAAGGAAAGTCAGGAAAATTGAATTTAAGTCAACGAACTGACATACCGCCTCAAGCGGGTGTCCAAGCTTCATCTAAGTCATTACGCGGCCGTGTATAATGCCGACTCGACGTGACTGACTGCACGCTAAATCGAAATGCGATTAGTTTAAGTTACAACGACTCATGAGAAATGCGCGAATAATCTTCCCAACGTCTTCCTTTCGATGGCGCCTGCGTCGAACAGAATTACGCATCTGTTGACGCATTTATTCACAGTGCAGCGTGATTCGCGAATAAAGTCGTTGACTAAAAGAACATGTAAAAATAAACGCAGTGGCGAGGGCATACGTAGCAGCGTTACCTGCGGCAGATTAATGTGCAATGGTTGGCTATATGTACGTAATCGAACTCGAAAACGAATGCACCAGCCAACTAGCTTCACTTATGTGCATGGCCAAGCGGCGTGTTGCACGTTTAAAACAGCCATGTTACCTTACATATTTGCCTTCGTGTCACTGGCTTTAGGATGAAATCTGAACGTGCTACCAAATTCTGGTTCACCTTTATGCCAGTGCTTCAGCCAAACACAATATTTTCGCTTGAACTAACGAGATTTTATTTCCCAGATTATCTTAGCATTCACATTATCGCAGCAAAGTCACTCAGCTGTGAGCGGACTCCACCTGGCTGGGCCGTCTTTCACTAGTAAAGGGCAGGCGCCCTTAGTTTTTGCGGGTGGAGCCTGTGTTCAATCATGGCGCTGTCATCGACTATAAAAGTGCCAGCTGCTTTTCCTTCTGGTGCTTCTGCTTCAGATTTTTGTCCGCATGTGGCAATGACGACATCGGTACGGACAGAGGCACTTTCGAGGGCCGCATCGATGGCCGAACCTGTATAGGTTATTTAAGGATGGAGGTGTACTCTTAGTAGCCGTCGGGGCACTTTTGAGGAAGAGCGCGCGATAATCGACCGCCGAGCAACCGTTATTCGAGCGCCAAACCTATCCGACAAACAACGCGAATCGTGATGCGTTCATCGAGAGCGGGATAAGGATCTTTTAATGGCCCGTGGCGAGGCATGCACGCGACCTTACATGCGCGGCCATTAATCTGCTCAATGGTTTCCAAATTGCAGTCACGACTTCTGTATTTTCTCTCTTTCTCTCTCTCTCTCTCTTCTCGTGCTTCGCTCGTGCGAAGAAAGCAGGAAAAAAGTGTGGCCGTGTACACGGTGTGGCGGGAGTGGCAGTTGCGGCGCGGCGCCTTAATATCTGTGGCGATTAAATCCCATCCGTGGGTGACCACATGCGCAAGCTTCGTGGTTCTGTGACTATTAAGCTATTCTTAGGCTTTCCTTCTTTGGTCCCACGTCCAGCGAGCGCTGGAGGTGTGTGTGTGTGTTTCTTCAACACTCGACTCACAGTCATTATAATCTCCATTTAAAGCTTTCGTTTTTGCTTTTTTTTTAAAGAAGCATCTTTCTGCTACTGTCTCTGTGGCTGCCTCTTTTTTTTTTTTTTGGCCCCGAAAGCTTCTATAGAACCAGCACTAAAGACTTGCTGCTTCAGGAGTCTATGTACGTAAGCTCTTCACTCTAAAGTGAAAACTCTGTCAGCTCTTCTCTAGATTACACGGCGTTGCGAAAACACAATTCGGCGATGGCGAAACCGGAAGGGCTTCAAATGCGCTGAGCTTAGTTTGCAGAAGTGCCCTATTTCATCTGCAGCAGTCTGCTGCCTTAATTCTGGAAGAGTGCGCCAGTGGTCGATTTATGTCGCTTTGTCCTTCTGCTGCTTCTTTTTTTTTTTTTCGCTCTTGCTTCTCCTGCTAGTGCTTTTGATCTTAGCTTTTCCTGCCTTCCGCTTGTTGATCTGCTTCCATCTTGCTTCAGCTCGGTCTTCTGCTTCTGCTCCTTGTGCTTATTCTTGTGTTTGTTCTTCTGCTTCTTCTGTTTGTTCTGCTCCTGCATTTTCAACTTCTGCCCTTGCTTCTCCTGCCTTCTGCTTATTCGTGCGCTTCCTGATGCCTCAGCTTGTTTTGGCCCTTCCCATTCCTGTGCTGCTTACTATGTTTATTTTTCTTCGGCTCCTTGTGTTTCTTTTTCTTTCCTTCTTTTGCTTCTGATCTCTTCCGCTTTTTCATCTGTTTCGGTTTCTTTTTTCGTCTGCTTCTGCTTCTCCTTTTGAAAGATGAGCGAACGTTGGTCTCTGGAGGGCAGTAGCACTTAAACCGTATATCTGATGCTGCGGAAAAACTGTGGCGTGAAGGACGGCGAACTTCGACGTCTTCATTATTTGTATTGCCGCTCTCGCACACACACACATTCTTTTTTTTTACTTGAAGTGTCGACGCTTACACACCCAGAGCTCTTCACCCCGTCTTGGAGCGAACTGACCGACTGAAGTGTGATGTATAACCCCTTTTTGACATATCCCTAAAGGCGCATACTTCTCTGTCCGTGGATGCGTCGCATATTTTCTCCATATATTCCTAAAGTGACGTTGCCAAGCCGCCATCTTTTGTTTTTCTTTGCATCCGAGGAACTGATCTTGGGCACGGCGCCAACGGAGGCTGCTGATTGTATCAGCTTTGTGTCAGAGCAGTCGCGCCCGCAGTAAATGAGTACTTGATCGATTGAGTCAGTAAATGCACGAGTGAAAGAATCATTCAGTGAGTGAGTGAGTGAGTGAGTGAGTGAGTGAGTGAGTGAGTGAGTGAGTGAGTGAGTGAGTGAGGGAGAGCCCTGACGTAGTGGTGGGAAGAGCTTAAGTTATCATACTAAGGATTAGAATGAGGCAAAGTTCAATTTAATTTAGGTTAGATTTCAGTATAATTGTGTTTTATCGTCAACAGGTTCAATATCAAATATCAACCTATTGATTACTATTTAACGCTACTTAAGGCGTCACCGAAATTTTGTTGCCGCATCTTCACGGTAGCGGCGCCCTATTCGCTGCTATGTCCGCGCCATTCTCGCGCTTGTAGGAAAACTATTCTCCTCGGCAATAGTTATGCTGCAGACGTTCCAGAAATTAATTACCGTATGCCTTGACGTAATGGTTACCATGGGTGTCTTTTATCCAACTCTTTACCTGTAGACAGCTTCGTAACTGACGTGTTGGACGCAGAGTGCTTCCGCTCGACGAATGTAAAAAAAGTAGCAGTTTCACCCGAAAGGCGACGCATTATTTGCCATAGAAAATTAGCATACAAATATACCAAGTAAGCATAGTAGTTTTATCCGCCGTACAATCTTGCAAACATTCGCCAACTAAATTATCAAGCATGGTGTCAGCGCGCACGGGCAAACATGAACGTATAACCCTCGATGACCGCGGAAACTAGCTGTAAAAACGTTGGCGTGAAGCGCGGCCGCAGCAGCCAGAATGCAGCATCCTATAGACTGCCTAGACTCTGCCGCCAACGCAGATCACTCAAGATAAAGCGCTCGCAGCCGCTCAGTACGCAGTTGCCACCGGAGTACAACGCAGCCGCCTCCCCCCCAGCCCTCTGTGGCTTACGCGCGACGGAAGACGGCGCGCTAACTCCCCGCTTCCCTCCCATACGCGTGCGAGATTGAGCAGCGATCGTCGGCGCCCCTCGCACGCTTTGGCTCGCACATACGGCGCTCGGCGACGATGTAGTCGCCCTTGGACTTTGTACGGAACATCACGGCGACAGCGACGGCAAAAATGTGCCCGGAATGTCCATATACTTGCTATCGCACTAAAAGGGCTCGCGCGCTGTTTGTTGATCAGGTGCTGATCATTCCACACGTCGCGTCACTTTGAAACGACCGCTTGTTCTTTCTTTTTGTTGTTGATACGGCGGTGCGCTCAACGACTTCTGCACGAAGCGGCGACCCCAATGAAGCTAAAAGTTTTGGTCTATCCGTGTAGGTGTTACCACTTGCGGAAACACTTACAGCGTGCGTAGACGCACGACGGACTTTAGAGCAGGAGCGCTGGTAATGCCATCACGTGACGCACTTTGCAGTCGAAGCGCACAAAGATATTGTTCCAGTGATCGCGGCCGTTTCGCCGATTTAACATACAGTGCCCGTTTAAGAGAACGCTCGTGCCAGGACAGAAAAAAGAAATGTTCTTAAAACAACGTTGATGTTGAACGATCGATCGGCTGCTGCAGTGCACTTATGTGGTGGTGCCGTATTCCCGAATCTTCGACGCCGTATACAGCCAAGCTAAATATATCACCTGCCATCGTCAGACCTTTGCCGAGTCGTAACCAAGTGAACGCTGAGGGAGAGGCAACCTTTAGAGGCAATCCTTTTCTTTCCCCCGAGCTTTCCGCCCATGGTAAGAATCTGAACGACGCAGAAGCAGACGAAAACGTACGAAACAGAAGTGACGAAGCTCCGTCCGCACACTTGACTCCGTCGCGCGATGGCCTCTTTTCCGTGTAGCTGCCTGTCTTTTGTGCACGAAGAACAACAACTGTTAACGCGACAGGATCTAGTGCGGAACTGTGTATTCGCGGCCCGGCCCATCTTGCCAGCACCTTGAACATCACACCTCGTCGAGTCGTTGTCGGAGGGGGAGGAGGATCGTCCTCCTCTCCCTCACCTACACCCTTTGTTAAGGGGCTCTCCGTCACTTTGCCTTCCGCTAGAGCACGCAGTCCGAATACCCCTGAGCCAAGACGACTTAATCGTGATGTAGGAAATAGCGTGTCCTGTGTGTGTGCTTTTCTGCATACCGTTGTTTGTGTGCACGTTTCTGTAGGACTGTGTGTGTGAGCGTGAGTGTGTGCTTGTGTCTGTGCGTGCGTTTCTATTTTTTGATTGCCTTATTCGTGGGCTTCTTGTGCGCCCGTGGTTGTTGTTGCGCACGCGTATCGGTAAGACTCTGTATGTCTGTACTTGTGTTTGTGTGTGAGCGCGTTTCTGCGACACTGTGTTGCGCGTGCGTTATTTCCGGTATGCCTCTGTTTGTGCACGCGCTTGTTTACCGACTCGCGCTAAAAACACGCCACGCTTTCTTTTTTTTCTTGCGCGCGAGGTTCGAAAACAAAATGTGTTCGCATACGCCCCCTCGCTCGCCCGCCCTCTGTTTCCCTCAGTCTCCGCGCCTTTCTGTCGTGTCTTCCGCTGCTTTAGGCCTAGCTCGCTCCTGCCGAGCGTGGGGGCCGCGTTTTATTTTGGCTCCCGCGCTTGGGGGGGTTGTGCGCGCAGTTGGCGTGACGGCGGCGACTGGGGAACAACAAAGCCCATGATTTTCTTACTTTATTCATACACGCATTCTTCTATTCACTCCGGTAAAAGACGCGTTGCATCGTTTGTCTCCCGAACCGTGCCAGCGCCCTTAGTTCTGTGAGACGCCGTCTGCAGCGACGCGTCTGACGCCGTAGCCCCTCCCCCACCCCCTTTCCCCAACCAGTTTCTCGCCCTATTCCCTTTCTCACACCTTAGTGTACTAGGCACCAGGCCTTGGATTTTGCAACATTTAAGGATTAATGACCACGGAGAGCGATTTGCGGTAGCTGTTCCTGTAGGCTTAAGGGACTGCCCGTCGCCACCACATCATCGCGATCGCCATCAGCGACGACAGCTGAGCTGTCTGATTGATGGATCGATGGGCTTAAACCCTTTAGCGCTCGCAGGCAATGCACGACTCGCTGTCTGTAACGCCTTTTGACGCCTAAAAGAGCCTTTTGACCCCTCGAAGACCATTGTGGTCAAAAAGCTGGTCCGTCTGATAAAAAAGTTTTGCAAACACGCGGGTAAAGTGCCTCGGACACGCTGGCCGCCGTTACGATAGGTGGACCTATGCTTGTCAAAGTCGGCCTCGTTAACTTTGGCTTGTCAGTTTTAAAGAGTTAGAAGACTGACGTCCGGTGGTGTCGCGGGTTTTGCCGACCATCTGCTATATCTTCCATTGGAGAGAAAGAATAAACGCCACCACTAGCGACACTACATGACGCCAGTCTTCTGACCCTTGCAAGCTAGCACGCAAAGTTCAGAAGGACAATTCAACATGCCGAATTGACAAATAAAACGTCAAATGACACGCCGAGGCTGACAAGGCCGCCTCTGACGAGGATGGGTCCACGCCAGCCTGTCTGAAGTACTTTACCCCTGTTTATTCAAATTCTCATCCCAGGGTGCGTTTCCTTCTGTCGGCCGCCTTCTCGCCATTGGTTCGTTAGAATGGACATAACAGTATTTACCGGTGCTGCGGTTGGCGGACGTGGAATTACTTAAAATGGAATGATAGGCCTGTTATCATCCTTTCAGACCCAGCTTTCGTACTGACAAGCCGTCGGGCATGATAGAAACATATTCCCCTATAGGTTTGCTTATGCTTCTAGAGCAAAATACGTCATTAAAGGAAAAATAACAAACCGGGTTACATCGACAGATTATTCCTCCGGAAGCCTGACTATCATCGCTTTCTGGGTGCCAGTACGCTCTACCGAATTTGTAACGAAGTATACGTTGGGCCTCCGAAATAATTCGTTATACGCGTAATTTCGTTGTAAAGGCACGTGACTTCGTGTTAGTGCCGACGATTGGCCACCGAAGTTCCCGCTGCTGGTCAGTTCGTAACACCCGCGACGATGAATAAGTCGTGTTGAAGTTGCACGGGTCCTGTACTCCTCATCGGAGCTTTTTCTTTCTTTCTTGCACCGTACTTACATGCTTAGATGCTTCGTAAACTGTTTAGTTGAAAAACTTGACTAATTGAAATTTTTTGTTGTTTAGTGGATGAGACGTTTCGATTTCCCGTGCGAGGGCTGTCCGCCTTGTCGAGTATAATCCTGCTCCTGGACTAGAATGTGGTGCTGTCTGTCACGGGCGATCTCTTAATGCTTTTATACAGTCTTAAAACGAATAAGAAACGAGAAGTAAAGCTTTCCGTATGCACTGCTTTTGTGAAGTGACGACCGGGTGCATTTCTCGACGATTTCAACCTCTCTCCATTGTCTTTTCTGTCTTTGTCCGGCCGTCAACTCCAAGGGGCACGCAGATGCCACATGCGATCCCGCGTCCATGTTTTTTTTTTTTTTTGTTCGCGATTGCTCCCAGGAGTTTGCCGCCGCTACGCCAGCTGTTTTGCATACAGCTCGGGAACGGGAGTTGTAAAATTCGCCTGCGTATACTGCAGCCGTTCGCGTGGCCCGACAAGCGACGTGTCTGGAATGCGGAAGTTTTCTAAGTGCGCCGTTTTCTCCTTCCAAATGTGCCCCCCGTCGTTGTGCCGTACAACAATGCCTCACCTTGCATAAACCAGGTGCGATATATTTTTTTTTTCTGTTGCGTTTCAACTGAATGTCTGTTGAAAGCAGCAGAAGATCAGTAGAGAGGCCACAGATGTCCTTTATTACGGTTTTTTTGTCAAGGGTACGCATCGGGGAACGTGTTTCGATATCGATCCCTGCGCTTTTTTCGCAAAGAGTTTCCGCACAAAACTTGCTATAGAAAAAAAAGAACCCTGACGCTGCGGTCTCTACAAGGGCTGCAAGCAGCTTGGCCGTTCAACCAGCCTGGAAATGATGTGCAGTACGCGCATTTGCCCACGCTTCGTCCTTCTGGCTTCGAACGGCTTTTTGCGACTTCTTGCGACAGTCGATCGTTTTTAAACGAAATGATTCCTCACGGGTGCAACGATCGGCAATGACCGGGTATGTGCGTCGATACCTGTCAATTCCTTGCTACGTTTATACAGACAATAATTTCTCGAGAGTTTCGGAACGCAAGGCGCTGCACACAACGTCAGGAGAACGTCTGAAGCCACGTGAAGGATGATTGTGCGAATCCGCGCAGCACTTGTGCCTGTCGTTGTCGGTAACTCAACGATGGCAGCGCCGTTGTTTGCCCTGTAATAATTTTAGTATAGAAGTGTGGGCTACTTGGGATTTCGATTGTTTCGGGTGCTCCCTCTGGTCCTTCGCGGCACGCGTGAAACCGTAATATTAGTGATAATAATAAGAGTTGATATGGGAGCTTTCATACGCATGCCCTCGCTCACACAGAGCTGGAGCGTGTGTACATAAAAGGGCCCCTGATATGATGGTGACGATGATTTATTGGCATCCCCTTCGAGACGGGGCAGCCGAGATGGTCCTCAGCACAGAAGGCTTTGAAATCGTCGTTGCGCTTCTTGCGGAGAACTGGTCTTAGAGAGAGACTTCCAGCAGTGCCATATGCCTCTTTCGTATTGCTCCTTTCTTTTCTTTGTAACAACTCTTTTCTATTTTCTTTTATTCCCCTTACCCCCTTTTCCCAGCACAGCGTAGCCAGCCTGGCTTGTTTCCTCCTGCTCCTATATAGATATTTACCAATCGAGCATTTTGTCATGTCTCCTTAATCTTTTCTCTCTTCCTTTAAAACCTCTACACTCCAGTATGTATTCCCGTGACGGACCCGGTCCTATCAATTTCTTCCCACATATTCTTTCCAGGAACACCGTAAACATATCTTGCTTATCTCGACCGCTGACCGCTTGATGCTTTCATCTGCGTTAAATTGGAGCCGTTCTGGAAGGTGCAGGTTACCCGCGGGTTTCACTGGATGAATGCCTTCCCGTTCTATTACGATGTGCTTAGTTGTCTCCCGATTTTCGCTGCGACATGCACATGCCTCATCTTGTTGCGAATACTTGCTCCGACATGTTGTTCACCTGAGGCAAACAGCTCGGGCCTGAAATAGCAATGCCCTCAAATGCCCCTTGCGTTATCGTACAGATCTTCGCTTCTCGTTTCTTCCGTTCCTTTCTTGTAAGTCTCCACGGTCTTCTTATCGTCCACCTTTTACTGCCAAATTACCCTCTGTGTTTCGCTCTCACTTTCTCTTCGATGACTGCTGGTTGCCTACCTACGGTTTCAATCACCCTGTACGTGGTTATGATAACTTTCCCGGCCTGTTCATCCATTTTTTGTCTACCCTTTTTGAGGTAGACAGGTATCTGTTCACTTTAGCTGCCTAATTATTTTCGTCCGTGTTCCCGAGTATTTCTTTGAGGGCGTGGAGCGCCTCTTGGCGGCCGTGGCAGAAACTGCTGCCCGCGGCGCGGGGACGGCCCGGACTGTCGTGTTGAGCGCTTGCGCAACGCCCACTTGCTCCGAGCGTTCCGTGTTTCGCCGCAAGTTGATTAACCCTCGTCTTTTATTTGTGGTCTCGAGTGTCTTTCCTGAAAGTCGAGTCTTAGTCCGGAAACGCGTGGCTCCAAACACGGGTCCGCAGGGTGGGTGCCTCTTCCTTTCTTTCTTTCTTTCTTTCTTTCTTTCTTTCTTTCTTTCTTTCTTTCTTTCTTTCTTTCTTTCTTTCTTTCTTTCTTTCTTTCTTTCTTTCTTGCCTTCTTTCTTTCTGGCTTGGTTACCTCTTTCACCTCACAATCGGTTGCGTGAGATCAGCGTCCCCATGATGTATCGCGAGATCGACGAGGCCCCGCGAGGGGTTCAATAAATAGATAAATAAGTAAATAAATATGCATTCGTAAACTTGTTCCACATAAGTTACAGGAAGTGGAACACTTTCTTTTCTTTTTTTGCGAGTACGTTTCAGTCGGTGGAAATGCGAGACGTGATATAAGGTGCATGGAGCCCATTGCGCCCAATCCGCACGGCCTTCCGCTCCCGTGCGGAAGGTCGGGCGGATTAGCGCATTTTCCCGACATGCGCATTCTTCCGCACGCCCGCACGCGTGCGGACGCGCCGAAGAATGCGCATGTCGCACGCAGGTGTCACAAATTTCGGCTCTCGGTGCTCGTGTGGACCCCTTCGTCAACCGAAATTTTTTCATCTGTGTGCGGTATAAACGCAGTTTCCCGCACGGGTGCGGAAGCCATGTGGAAGGTCGCTCAGATTGAACGTAATCGAGCTTTACGCCTTTACACTTAGTTATACGAAACGGCATGAGAGTATTATAGTAAAACAACTCCAAGATTGACAGCAGGAAGAGCCGACGCTTGAGGACTTTCGCTCCAAGTAGGTTCCACTAAGTGAAAACATTCTTGCGGGTACGTTCCACTTAGTACTTAGAGCCTACGCGGAACGACATTATAAGAGTGAACTCTGGGTATGTTATGCTTTTAATGTTCGTAATAGGCGCTTTAAGTACTTGTCCGTGAAACGGCGCCGTTGTTCCAATCCGAAGCGAACTTCGCTCACAGCTGATGACCTCGGTTCCCGCGGAGCGAGGCGCGCTGTGAAGCTTACGGGAAAAGCTTCTATCATCTCTCTCGTTTCTGCTATTTGAACTTCCTTTCATGAGATTTCGGACAGCGCTTTTGTTGTATTCCCCCTCGAGTTTGTTCGCGTGGCTGTGAACATGTTTACGCCTTCTGGTTCGTTGGAAAAACCAATCGTCCCGCTTCAAATCTCCGCACTGAATTCCACGCCACATGCTTCTCTCCTAATATATATATGTTATTCTCTCGCTACGCTCTAATGCTCCGTTCCGTCCAATCTCTCACATTCTCAGCGTTCCCCGTGTAAACCGAATGACGCAGCGAGCGAGAGTTCTTGGATGGAGTGGCGCGTGACTCTTGTTTACCGTGCCTTAGTTTCTTTCTTCTTGCCTTGCTTCCTTCCTTCGCTTTTCGTTACCTTTTGAAAATTGTTTTCTTTCCATTTCGCCACTGAAAAAATCACCCGTGACCCACATTCCCTGTGCCCACAATCCAAGATGATCCTATCAGGTCCTGCGTGAGAACATGTATGTTCCCATAAAAATCTATATGATCATATAACATTATGGTGCACCCGCCGTGGTGGCGTAGTGGCTGTGGAGCTGCATTGCTGAGCGCGAGGTCGTGGGATTGAATCCCGGCCTCGCCGGCCGCATTTAAGTCGGGGTGAAGTACAAAAAGAAATAAAAAGGGAAACGCGCCCGTGTATTATACCGTGCATTGGATGCACGTTAAAGAACACCAGGTGGTGAAAATGAGGCTCTTCTGAGGCGATTATGAGGCTCTACGGCGAGCCTCATAATCGAAGCGTTCTTTTGGTACTGTTACACCCCCGATTTTAATTCATTTCTAAGATTACGGTACGGGGGCGTCTTGGGGCCTTTATTCCTCTCCCGCTTCCTTTATTTCCTCCCCTCACTTCATTCATCCTTTCACGCCTCCCTTTTCTTTATGTCCATTGCCTTGCTTCTTCCTTCGGTCCACTTTTCCCCTGCATTCCTCATATCTTTTTTTGTCTTTTCGTTCTTTCATCGCTTCATCTCTTTCTTCCTTTCATTCCTCTTGCCCTTTTTCCTTCGTGGCTTTATTTTCTCCCTTACTTTTTATTGTTTCCTTCCCTCATTTCGCCCTTCTTTCTTTCTGAAATCCATCCTGTTCTTCCTTCTCTTTATTCTTTTTTTTTTCCTTCTTTCTACATCTCTTTCTTTCTCCCTTCCTTTCTTTCGCCTGATAGTTTTACGATGACGTCTGCGTCCTCCTAAACAAGGTGGCGTGCCGTCTTCGAGCGCACTTGTCTCGTCTTGGCTCGTTTCGAAATGAAAACTTTGCGTCTCAAGCGTGTCACCACGGGACTCTTCACGAATGCTCCCCCTCCCCCCTCCCCCCCCCTTAGGGTTTAGGAATTGGGGAAAACTCGGCGTTCCTGTTTTTTGCCAAACGTATATAAGCGCCTGCTCGACCCTTCTTTCTAAGTTTCTCGGTCGACTTACTTTGTCTTTCTTGTATCTCGGCTTCTGCTGATAAGCAAGCGAAGACAGATATTAGCGAAATCTTAGTGGGCGCCTTGTTCAGCAGCTTGTCCTGCTGAGCGTGTGTCCTGTTTCCCGCCCCGGGCAGCGATAGCTCAAAGCCCGCAGCCAGAGAAAAAATAATAAAGTGATAGAGAATGATAATAATCCGTTGTTTGTGACGACGAGATAATCCCTGGAAATTGCGGGCCAAAGGGCGTTGTTTCCGAAAGCTTGTGCCTTGAAGGGAAAAAAAAGGTGGGGACGGAGGAGGATGGCACAGCAAAGAGCAGCCTGCAGAAACAGACGATAACAGCGGGCTTTGTTGAAGATGGTCAAGTTGCTCAAAAAAGGGTAAAAAAAAAGGAAAGAAAAGGAATACGTGTAAATTGAAGTAGCTTCAAAATGTTTCGCGGTCTTCGGAAGGGCCCATTAAAACGTCTTTCATGGGCGCCGCGACAGTTTTGTCTCTCTTGACCCTTTACAACTCGAGAGATAGGACCTCGAGCCCGAGGCTACGGGTTTGATCAGAGTTTGTGACATTTTCATGTGTGTAGAGAAGCCATGAAATTCTAGGCAATTCAAGCAAGCTTATAGTTGCCACGCGAACAACTCTTCATTTGTATATTGATACTATCGTTTTCTTGTATCGAGTGGTCGACGAGCCTGATTTGACAACACTTTGAAGGAGAATAAAAGGAAAAAAAATGGGATGCGGAAAGTCAGAACCTTTCTGCTGGTCATACTCATTCAAGTACTCCATATTTGAAAACTCATGTTTTCTGCACAATATGTGACGGCCGCCGCTGCTATTGCTCTTTCCCCTCAAGTTTAATTGGTTTGCTTTGAATACTGTACATATATTAAAAAAAGAAAGCTTGGCAGAGTCGTCAGTGAAACTCACTCTTAGCAACTTCGAATCCTCGGACTCTCAACGGAATGCCTGTAAGGGCCTGTCCGTCCGTCTTTGAAATTTGTAACCTACTTGATTTCTACTTGTTATTTATCGATCCTGTGCAGACTAATAGAAAAAATCCACACAGAACCAGAGTACTGTATGAGATGCCTGCAAATCGCGGAAGTATGGTTAATATTTTTTTTGCGTAATATGTTCAATACGTGACCTTTCTCAACAACGATCGAATTTATGTCGCCGTTTTACTCCGAATCTTCACATCGTCAGAAAGCGAAATGTAATGTATGTGTGTGTTTTTGTTTTGTTTTGTTTCTTCGACAAGAGAAAAGAGGTCGTCCCATTCGAGTCTCATCTGAGCGAGATCATATAGTTTCGAAAGCCCAGCTGCGTCTCCAAGAGCCGGGCTTGCACAGCAAGTTTATTTTATTTCTTTCACAACATCAGGGACAGGGATCGTTACCGCTCGCGAAACTTCGCGAAACCTGGTGCGGGAAGAAACCAGTTTGCGGCGAATCTGCGGTAGCAGAGTTGTTACTACTGTCTTCGAAAGAACCTATGTCTTCTCACCGAACCTTTCTCTTGGGGCCTTGGTAGCGGGTCATTCGTAATGCATCATTAATTTTCCTGCATAAGACGAAGGGGGCTGTCTCTATGCAAATGAATTTAGTCTATACTACTTTGAT
Source organism: Dermacentor variabilis (assembly GCF_050947875.1). Taxonomy (NCBI): domain Eukaryota; kingdom Metazoa; phylum Arthropoda; class Arachnida; order Ixodida; family Ixodidae; genus Dermacentor; species Dermacentor variabilis. The sequence continues at coordinate 37,572,736 of NC_134575.1, read as the reverse complement.
AGACATCTTGTAGACGTATCTGCATTGTTTAAACTTGCGACTTTTCGTCTACATGCGATGTTCATAAGTTGTCTGCAGGCAGGAAGTGAGTAGTTAGCGAGTTGATTTCCTTCGGTTTATTGTAATCTATGAATTACAGGGTGGGCTTCTTGAAAGAAGTTCTCCGGGCAAAAGTCGACAAATAAACGTAAGGTCACAACTCCAAAAGCCACCTACAGATGATCCATTGATCTCGCAGAGAAATGTCTAGAGGCTTTCTATACAGTGTTTTATTTCGCTGTAAAGAAAGTGCGAGATGCCAGTTTTCTTTTTTTTTAGCGAGTGTTATAAGTGCTGCTGCTGCGCATATACTTCGTGGTTTATTATTTAATTGTAATATATTGGGGTGATGCTGGTGTTCTTCGTTATGAACTGCAGCGTACAATATATCCTTTGGAAGAAATGCATGTAACGGCGGTCTTTCGGTAGTCTTAATGGAATTTGGAGATGAACGAATAAACGGAACAGGGAGTTGAGTACCTCGTAAAATGAGCGCTCGAAACAGAATAAACGATAGGCGTTTGTACAGAGACATGAAAACGGGCTGTGTATACCGGCCGTTTCATGAAATGCGTTCGAAGTTCCTTTACGATATTGAAGATGCGATTAATAAATTATTCTCTCTAGATTGCTTTTGGCAAAGGGTCATGCATTTGAAGATAACTCTGTGTAGTAAATAAACAAATAATCATGCAAATTACAGTAATCAACTTTTTTAATCCGATAGAGACACGCGGGTGATCCCGGTGGAAGACTCGAAATGCGTCATCCGAGGCACTCGTTTGAAATGCTCGTTTCCAGAAATCCGAGAAGTGGAAGCTCTGGAACTTTCTTTTTTTTTTAAAGCGTGGTGAATTCCAACCAATTTCACACATAGAGAAAAACGAAACTGAACAGTCGAAGAGCGCGACCGTGCGGCCAATAGCAAACGCACAAAATTCACGTGATTGATTGTGCCTTACAGGCCGGCGAGCATCAAGCGAGTATCTTTATCGAGTCTTGATCTTCATTGCTGCCCGACGGTGATACGCAAGCAGTTACGTCACTCATGGATGTCTGTGCTATGTTCTTGCTATGCTGGGCTATAGTATACTATGCCATGCCATACCATGCTGTGGTATGCTAGTTGCGCTCTTCAGCTTTTCAGTTTCGCTTTTCGGTGAGCAACTAGCCGAAATTCGTTACGCTCTAAAAAAAAAATTGGAGGACGCTTAAGCTTCGCCTTCAAGAGTGGGGAGAACGCTGCGTTCGCCGAAGAGTGCGGACGTGCCTCACATGCGCTCCGTGATTTTGGGGTTCTTTGACCCGGTTAATCCCATCGGACTACCGAAATTTTGGTCGGAATCAACGTCGGAAGTGAAGAGGACCACGAGGATACCAATTTCAAGCCGGTGGGTCCATTTTTTCGGATTTTATCGGCATTTGAAGTTCCCACGTGGTCGGCAGGGCGTTCCGTACGGGGCTCCGCGGCCTTCCCGGCTTCGGCCCGCGGTGAAGACGCATCGGAGCGATGTCCCGAACGAGCAATCCGAGCTACGACCAACCCGTGACCTTAAGACCGACAAGATTTTCGGCTGAATCCCAGGAAAACATGGAAGAAGACTTCCACGACACCATCGAAGTGGCCCACATGCGGCAAGACCGAGACGGCCTCGCTGCAACAGGGATCCAAGCCCCGGGACGCAGCACCTCACCGATCCAACGCTCACAAGTAAGCGGAATCGACAGAGAAAAAGAAGACGACTGGATAGTCGCCATGTCGAAGAAACAACGGAAACGCCAAGACGGCGGCGGCAAGCAGCAAGTCTTGGCGGGAAACGGCCTAGATTGCGCGCCTTTTTCAGGGGCGACGAAGAACGCAGCTGGCGCGCCAGCCGCGGCGGAGAAGAAGGAGAGGGAGGGAGCGCCGAGGCGACGCCTGCCTCCACTCCCCAGAGACGACTTTAAAATCGTCCTCCGGCCGAGAGGACTCGCAGTCAGAGACTTGCACCAACACCACGTGGCGCGGGCGGTAGTCGCGGCTACCGAGCGGGGATGTACGGAAGAAGACCTGATCATCCGGCTGCGCAATGGATCGAACATCATAATTGTGAGCACCAGCAACGAAGAAGCGGCCAAGAAGATTATGCGCATCAAGCAGCTGAGCTTCGGAGGCAAGAACTACGCCGTAAACGCACACGTGGCGGCGCCGGACGGCACGCTACGCGGGGTGATCCACGGAGTGGATCCGGAGACTTCGCCCGAGGAACTCAAGGCAAGCCTCAGAGTTCGCACGCAAGGCGTGAAGATCCTAACAGCCAGAATGCTCGGGAGATCCAGCACGGCCATCATCACCTTCGACGGCCCCACCCTCCCGAAGCAAGTTCTCTACCACAGCGGAGAATTTTGGTGCTACCCGTACCGGCCCACGAGGCAGGTATGCTACACCTGCGGCCAACAGGGGCACCGAATGGACGTCTGCCCGAATCCGGAGACTAGGGCCTGCAGACAGTGCGGCCTCCAGAACCCGGCGGCAGACCACCCATGCACACCCAAATGCCTGCTGTGTGGCGGCGACCACGTGGCGGGCACGAGAGACTGCAAACAGCGACTCAAGTCGGCGAGCGAGCTGCGGTGGGGCCCCCTGCAGCAGCAACGCCGTAGCCGGGGCCGCAGCCGGGGAAGAACACCAAGATGGTTCCGTGACGAGAGTCAGGAGTCGGGCCGGAGCAGCCGCGGGGGCAGCCGGAACCGGAGCCAGAGCCGGGGATCCGAAAGGGACGAGTCCTTCCCACCCCTGGGCGGCAACGGCAAGCATCAGCAGAAGCAGACGCAAGGGCAGAAACAGCAAAAGAGGAAGAGCGGCGGCGTTAAGGTGAGCTGGGGAGACGGCCCTCCCAAATCACTCTTTGCTCCGCACTCGAACACAAACAACACACAAACCGCACGCGAGAAACAGCTAGCGGAGGAAAATACGACACTTAAACGTGAACTTGAGCAGCTTAGGAAGCAGCTAAGCGAAGTTATCAGAGAACTACGTGAATCGAGGACAGGCTATGCCCCGCCTAGGACTCTGACCCCACCGCCTAGGGCGATGGAGACGGGGCAACAACACCACGAGGGAGGGACCTCCAACGATGCCCTTAAAACCTTCATGATGAACATGCAGAGGCAGATGCAAGAGCAGATGCAGCAGTTAAAAAGCGAAATGCAGCAGGGACAACAAAAGTTCGCCCTGTTAGAACAGAATGTCAGGACGCACATCAAGAGCCAAAACACACAGAGAATAACCAATGATGCTAGAGACAGATTACTTAACGAACGCAGGTTCGGCACAGAAACCCCCAACGCAAATAATGGTAACCCATCATGGCAGAACGCCTCCAACAATTAGAGATGTGGCAGTGGAACTGCAGGGGGTACAGGCAAAAACAAGGCCTCCTGCAGCAATTCATCTATGCCAGAGGAACCCCACCAGACGTAATTATGCTACAGGAAACAAACTGCACCCCTACGCTTAGGGGCTACACGTGTCAGGAAAATGGCCGTACGGCAACTCTCATTAGCAAGCAAGTAGTAGCCATAGCACATAACGAAATAAAGGACACCCGGATCGAACACGTGATCACGGAGATAATCCCCAAAAAGAAAGCACGATCTAAAAGCACTTATATTATAAACCTATACAGCCCGCCCAGACAGAAAGATGGGGACTTTATTAGGCTCTTTACGGAGGCGAAAAAGTTCGCGGGGAACAACACCCTAGTGATAGCAGGTGATTTCAACGCCAAGAGCCCGAGGTGGGGCTACAATAAAGACGACAAGAAGGGACGTGGCATTTGCGCTGCAGCAGAACAGGCAGAGTGCGAATTGCTAACCGACGAACACCACCCAACTAGACAGGGGAACAGCGTCAGTTCAGACACGTGCCCTGACTTAACCTTCGTAAGGGGCGCCAGACAAGCAGAATGGGAGAACCTGCTCGAGAACCTTGGAAGCGACCACCACATAATAAGGATCAGCACAACCGCAAACAATATCAAGCGGAAAATAGGCAAGGTCCGCCTAACGGACTGGGACGCCTTCAGAGCACACTGCAAGCAGATCAAGGGCGACATTGTATCTGCGGCGGAGTGGAGCCAGCAACTCAGACAGATCCAAGAACTCTATACTAAAGAGGTGGATAGAACCGAACAAACTCCGGAGGTGGACAAGCGGCTCCTCAAGCTATGGGAGGCGAGACGCGGCCTCACCAAGCATTGGAAAAGACAGAAGTTCAATAGGAAGCTAAAGATTAAAATAGCCGAAATAACTAAACAAGCGGAGGAGTATGCAACGCAGCTGGCTAGGCAAGGATGGCAGCAATTCAGCAACGCGCTGAACGGCACCCTCAGCACGGCCAGGACGTGGCAGATCCTCAAGTCCCTCATGGACCCGAGCAAGAACAAATCAGAAAGCGGCAAATCGATTCAGAGGCTGGTGCACCAGTACACGGGCACGGACGAACAGCTACTCGAGGAAGTCCGGGTCAAATGCTACGGCAAAGACCAGGTCGAAAGCTACCAAGAAGAGTACCAGGGCGAAGAGAATCCCACCATGGATCGGCCCATAACGAGAGAGGAAGTCGTCGAGGCGATCAGGTCGGCAACAAAAAACACAGCAGCGGGGGCGGACAGAATCAAGAACTCGCTCATAAGAAACCTCAGCGATGGCGCCATAGATCAGCTCACAGCCTACTTCAACAAGCTCTGGCACGAAGGAAAAGTGCCGGCCGAGTGGAAACACGCGGTAGTGGTAATGATCCCGAAGCCAGGCAAGAAACTCCAGGTCGAGAACCTCAGGCCGATCTCCCTCACGTCGTGCCTGGGCAAGATGTACGAGAAAGTAATCACAAAAAGGATCCAGTCGCACCTAGAGAGGACCCAACTGTACCCAGACAGCATGTACGGGTTCAGAGCCCACCTGTCTACGCAGGACGTACTACTCCAACTCAAGGAGGAGGTACTCGAGAAAATGCCGAGAAGTGGCGAAAACGTTGTCATGGCCCTCGACATAAAGGGAGCCTTCGACAACGTGAGCCACGCCGCCATCATGGAAGGCATCAACAACACCAACTGCGGGGGAAGAACCCACAACTACATCAGGGCCTTCCTGAGCGACAGAACAGCGACCGTGGGACTAGGCGAGCTGAGAAGCGACGTCTTCACCACGCCTTGCAAAGGAACACCCCAAGGCTCCGTGATATCGCCCGTCCTGTTCAATATGGCGATGATCGGGCTAGCAAGACGCCTCAAGGAAATCCCGGGCATCCAACATGCGATGTATGCCGACGACATCACGGTGTGGGTCACCCAAGGATCGTTAGGGGAGAAGCAGGACAGACTACAAGAAGCTGCGACCTGCGTAGAGACCTACGTCAGGGAGAGAGGCCTCAGATGTTCAACGGAGAAGTCGGAAATCATCAGGATCGGAAGAAATCCTACCAAAGCCTCGCTGGAAGTAGTTCTAGAGGGGCAATTGATCCCAGAGCAGAACATGGTACGAATCCTAGGCATGTGGCTGCAGAGCAGCCGAAAATGCAGCCATACCATCAGCCTGCTGAGAAGAGCCGCGGAGCAGGTTGGCAGAATGATCAGTAGAGTCTCTCAGAGAAGGTACGGGATGAAAGAAGAAGATACCCTCAAACTCGTCAACAGCCTAATCGTTAGCAGAGTTATGTACTCCTTGCCCTACCACGCAACAACAAAGGCGGAGCGAGAGCAAGCCGACTGTATTCTCAGGAAGGCATACAAGATTGATCTACACCTACCCAGAAACGCATCAAACGAGAAGCTACTCCAACTCGGAATCAGCAATACCTTCGATGAGCTTGCCGAGGCTCGATTGGGGGCACAACTCATCAGACTCAGAGGCTCCTCTACGGGAAGGGCGCTCCTGAGAAGGTTGGGTCGGAACACGTGCGGACTGGTAGACAGATACGCGGACGTACCGGACGACCTTAGAAAGACCTTTAATGTAGGACCCCTGCCTAAAAACATGGATCCTAACCTACACGAGGACAGACGAACAGCAAGGGCCGAGCAGCTAGAAAGGAGGCTAGGCCGGTCAGAGAACACAGTCTATACGGACGCCTCCATGTACGTACATGCAGGGAAGCGCTTAGCCGCTACGGTGGTAGCTAATAGCACAGGAGACATGGCCACATGCGCCTCAGTGGAGGTCGTGGGCATAACGGAGGCCGAGGAAATTGCCGTCGCGCTGGCGGTAGCAGAAGGCTATAGGCAAGGCCGATCCCTAAACATCTTAACAGACTCGAAAGACACGTGTAAAAACTATACAAAGGGCAGAATTAGCGGCATGGCCCTCAGGATAATCAGTGGGGCAGCAGCCTCTGCTGCGCAGACACCCATACAACACATAATCTGGGTCCCAGGCCACGCAGGCGTAGCGGGGAACGAAAGAGCAGACAGCCTAGCTCGAGGGCTTACATACCGAGCAGGCATGTCAGATGTTCTGGAGCTTCAGCTACTGGCATGCGAGGGGGGATACACAGAGACATTACAACTATACAGGGGGACTAGATTCAAGTACCCACCACCACACAAAGCCCTCACGAGGGAGGAAGCAGTCGGCTGGCGTAGGCTACAAACGAACTCCTTCCCCAACTTGTACATCTATAACAAGATGTCACCAACACAATACAGAGCAAACTGCCCCTGGTGCGGCGACACACCCACACTATACCACATCACATGGGAGTGCGAACGAAATAAAGCATTCCACCAACACGAATTCCCGAGTGCGGAGCAATGGGAGAGCCGGCTCACCAGCAGCGAGCTCGCGGCCCAAAGGGCCTTAGTGCGGCACGCTGCTGATGCAGCGCGACTCAGTGGAGCCCTGGACTAGGGGCCCAACCTTGCTGACGAGAAGCCTCAAGTCGCCGGCGCCAAGAAAGACGACGGAGGCTTCGAATCCGCGAATCTCTTAAACGATCTCATTAAAAGTTTTCTACTACTACTACTACTACTTCAAGAGTGGAACGCGACAGCGTTCCCGTCGACCCGCCAAGGGGTATTGGGCTACGGCGCAGCGACTACGCGCCCCGCATCGGACGCGGTGAGCGTCGAGCAACGCAGCGTTCGGCGCGACGACGAAATGTGCGCCTCAGCAAGCGACGCACGCCTGAGCCTTAGAAATAGCTCGTTTCTAAGGTAACACCGCGTTCACTAGAGGCGCTTTTGTACCGCTTTGAAGCATCGAACTCGTGGCTCAGCAATAAAGAAAAAAAAAAACTCGTGGCTCAGTGGTAACGTCTCCGTCTCACACTCCGGAGACCCTGGTTCGATTCCCACCCAGCCCATCTTGGAAGTTGCTTTTTATTTAAGAAGTGCCTGCCGTGATTTATCGCTCACGGCCAACGCCGCGGACGCCGACACCGACGCCGACGACACCGGCTTTT